>NC_092798.1:33993001-34046835 GCF_918797505.1 Bemisia tabaci | reverse complement strand
GCAGCCTGACGTCAGGCTGACTCACTTCTACTAGGGTTACATTAGAAACCAGGAGAGTAAGACTGCGAGCCTCTCTCTAGCGAGGAAATCGGTCGGTCCTCTGAGCTTCCTATTTTAGATGCATGTATTTTTTTCCTCCCAATGCAACGAACATGGCAAATGGAACAACTCTCTGTGTAGCGAGCGGCTAAGTCGACGAGATCGGAGGGGGACGAAAGAAAACGGAGAAAGGGAGCCGGAGACGGAGGGAAGAGGGGCGGAGAGGCAGAAAGTGAGATCGAACGAACGAATATCCTTGAAGACGAAAGGGGAGAGAGGAGAAATAGACGACGGGAGGAGAAGTCGGGGGAAGTAAGAGGAAAAACAAGAAGGAAACAAAAAGAGAGATACAGACGGAAACCGAGACGGAAAAGAAGCTTCGAGACGTTCGGAAGACCGCTGAACCTGACGGACGAAAAAACGAAGGACGGAAAAACGAATGAGAGACAGAATAGACCGGACGATAAGGAACGAGGTCGGGAGAGAGTCGAGGAGGATTTCGGGAGAGTCGTAAAAAAAAGAAGAATGAAACGAAGACGAGACGTCGGGAAGACGGGAGATAGAGAAAAAGAGGAGAATGAGAAGAGATAGAGAGACGTGAAGAAGTGGAAGATCGGCGGAAGAGAAAGACGAGATAAAGAAGAAGAAAGAAAATGCGGATGAGAAGCGGGGAGGGGAGAGGAAAAGATAGAGAAACAAGACGAGAGGAGGAGAAGGAAAACGAGAATAAAAAAATCGAAAGAAAAGAAATCGGACAGGAGATAAGAGAGGAAAGGGTAGGAATCGATGAGGCGGAGAGGAACTAGAAAGAGGAGACCGAGGCGAGAGGAAAACGGAAAAAAGAAGAAATAACAGAGAGATGAGAAAACGAGCAACGAGGAACGTTCCTTGCGCCAGTAGATGGACGACGACGAGAGGGGTCTGAGAGAAAGAGAGATAATCGGAGAAAGCGAGCGGTGAACAGAAAAGTAGGACAGAACGTTAATAAAAGGATGTGGATGGGGCGGGGGAGCGTATCAGGGGCTGGGGGACTGATTAAGTCGATGTCCGCGGTCAGAGTGAATGGTGTGGAAGGAGGACCAGGTGCGTTATGACCCAAGTGCAGGTTTATACCCAGGAATCTGCCACTACTGCCGTTGTTTACGAGTTTCCAGTATGCGGCTTACAAATCAGTGCAGTTGCACTGGGGGAAAAAAAACATTGGATCTAGAGTCCAGACCCTAGAAAACATTGACAAGAAAAAGGACTCTTGATTCAATCAGATTTAAGCTTAAATCAAAAGGAAATCCGCTCAAATTAAGAGGCTTGGTTCTTGATTTAAGCTTAAATCTGATTGAATCATGAGTATTTTTTCTTGTCGATGTTTTTTAGAGCCTAGACTCTAGATCCAATGTGTTTTTATTTTCCAGTGTGCACAAGAGGAGCGGGCATTTCATTATCCGCATGTAAATAACAGAAGAAAAGTAGTTGGATTTTAACTAATGTTCTTGATCATGTTACGAACAGGAATCCATTCAGGATGTGCATATACTTAATGGTACCAACAGGTTCAAAAACGCTGACTCCACGAGTTTAACTAATCGTGCCAGACACAGTGCGGCCGGCGCGTGTCGCTGATCAGTGCCTACAAGATGGTAGGAATACTTCACGCATTGCGCGTTCAGAGCAGTCTACGCCAGGCGCACATCAGTGCCTACAAGGCTGTAGGAATACTTCACGCATTGCGCGTTTAGAGCGGTCGGCACTGGGCGCATATCAGTGCCTGCAAGACCTTGCGAATACTTCACGCATTGCGCATCACTACGGTGCGCGCTTCAGTCGTTATTTTTCTGTGCCGGACCTCCTGCGATGTAAACGATTTTCGACCAGTGCACAAAATAAGCCTGCAGCCTGTTTGTTGAAATTTTGCGTTTGTACGCAAAATTGTTTGCAAAATTTGTTTGTACGGTGGACACGAAAGACATTCATTAAATGACCAAGCGTGTTTGGTCGGCTACGTCTTATCGCTGCTTTGTCGATTGGAATAGACGACAAACTGTCGGAAACTCAAGAGGTGCCTTCAGTTTGTTGTTGTCCATTCCAATCAACAAAGCAATAAGACATAGCCGACCAATCACACTTTGCCACTTAACCTGTGTCGTCCATGTCCACCCGACAAACACATAATTTCAACAAAAAGGCTGACGGAATTCTATAAGTGAGGGATCGTAGAGAATTTGAGCTCTTGAAAGGTGCCTCATCCGATTGAGTTGCCGAGAAAAAAACTATTGAGTCGTTGATTTCGGAATCCGTACGTCTTTTTCTCATCGAATATCGGCATGGGAGGATAAAACAGTTTATCTTTCATCTGTGTTTCAGCAAAAACAAAAATGTTAACAAGTAAATATCTTCTTCTTCTTCTTCTTCTACTAACGACTAGGGCATGGCCCTGTTTGTCAAGCCTTCGAGTGCCAAGCACAAAATATTAAAAATTTAATAATTATCTGTAAAGATTCGTCAAGTCAATAAAACAAATAGCAACAGGAACATTCAATCATCTTCAGGAGAAGAGAGCCAGCTTTGTGCCCATCTCTTAGGCGGTCGTCCAGGCAGTCTTTTCCCTATGGGTTGTCCAGTCATACAAACTTTTGCCAGTCTCTCTTCATCCATTCTGTCAACGTGCTCCGACCACATCTTTCTCCTCATCCTAGTCCACTTGGCTACATCTTGCACATTACAAGCATCTCTGATGGACTCGTTGGTCTGATGATCCCAAAGTGTAAAGCCCGCTATTTTTCTTAAGACCTTCATTTCAACGGTGCGGAATTGTTGTTTGGTGCGCTTTGTCTCGGCCCTGGTCTCTGTGGCAAATGTTAACACTGGTCTAACGATTGTTTTATAGACTCTGACTTTACTTTCTCGGGCCATGTATTTGTTGCGCCACACCATCTCGTTGAGGCATCCGGCAACTCTCGCCGCCTTGAGTGCCTGGTCTCGCACTTCGGTTCCTAAGTCCTTTGCACTTGTCAGCAATGCTCCAAGATATTTAAACTCCATCACTTGTTCGATCATTTTACCATCTACTTCCAACTTGCATCGTATAGGGTTTCTACTGACTACCATACTTTTTGTCTTAGCGGCGGATACTTTCATATTGTACTTCTTGGCTGTCATATTAAATGTATGCAAGATTCTTTGCAGTTCATCTTCCGAATCTGCTATGAGCACAGCATCGTCAGCATAACAAATGATATTAATATTTCTGTTCCTAAGCGTATATCCTCGCCTTGGTCGCACGGCGCGAATTAGTTTGTCCATCACTAAGTTGAAGAGAAATGCGCTCAGCGAATCACCCTGTCTCACTCCCTTATTTATGACGATGGCATCCGAGAGACCTTCAGCGGTAATAATTTGGGTCCTCGTGTTAGTATTTAAATCTTTAACTAACTCTATCAAGCATCTGGGAACATTTCTCTCATTTAATATCTGCAGCACATCCTGTTTTCGTACGCGATCAAATGCTTTTTCAAGGTCTACAAAGCATAGGAAGAGTGGCTTATTAAATTCGATAGCCTTCTCCGATAGTTGACGAATCATAAATATGGCATCAGTAGTTCCTCTATTCCTCCGGAAGCCTTGCTGCTCTTCAGCCGCGTCTACAATTTCCTCTAAAATGTTCTTAATTACAGTAGTGAAAAGCTTCAAACAGGTATTGAGCAGCGTAATGCCGCGGTAGTTCTCTGGTAGAAGCTTATTTCCTTTCTTGAAGATTGGGATCGTGTGGCTATCCTTCCATTCGTCTGGAACTTTCTTTTCCTGTAAGATTTTAGAGAACAAATGATGGATGTGCTTGGCCAAAGTGCCACCGCCATATTTCAAAAATTCATTGCCTATACTATCTGGTCCAGGTGACTTCCTTAATTTGAGCCGGTGGATAGCTCTTGTTACCATGTCCAAGGTTATGTTCACACTATCTTCATTTCTGAATTCTAAATTTCCATTGGAGTCTGTATTGCTTTCATCATACAGTTCAGAGAAATATTTAAACCATTGCTCCTTATCTACATGCTGGACACGCTTATATTCACAAATTTCTTTTCGCTGGTTTCGGAGTGCACCCCACATTTTCCTCTGAGCTCCATAAAAGTCACGCTCCATGCCTTTCGTATATCCTTCCCAGTAATTCTCTTTGATTTTCGTTATTTTTTCATTGGTCGCGTTGCGGATTCTTGCATATATCTCGTGTTCTTGAGGGGTTGGATTGGATTTGTATTTGAGGAAAGCTTCTTTCTTTATCTTCGCCGCTTCCTTGACCTCGTCGCAAAACCACGGTGTTCGGTTATTCATGCGATTCTTGTTCACTTTTCGCCAACCAACGGCTTCTTCCGCTGCTTCTAGCACTTTTGACTTGATATGTTGCCATAGTTCATCAGCTGTCGAAGAATCACTGGGTGGACTCTCCAGTTTTCCGCGTAATCTCGATCGGTAAAGTCCTCTTATAGAGAGGTCTGACAGCTTCTCAGCACACAATTTCTGCACTATTACTGGACGCCTCTTTACTGGATTCAGACTCAATCGCAGTTCGCATAAGACGAGTCCGTGATCTGTGCCGGCATTTGCAGATGATAAAGTTCGAACATCCAGTACTTGCTGCGGATGCAGCTGCCGATTGCTGATAACATAGTCAATCATGGACGTCTGACCTCTACTATTGGTGTAGGTGATCTTATGTTGTCTAGGATGATCAAAGAACGTATTGTTTATTCTTAATTCGTTAACGGAGCAAAATTCTACTAATTCTCTACCGCTGTCATTCAGAGTAGGCTCGTTAAATCTGTTCTTCACTCCAGGCACCACGCTGTCTCCAACTCGAGCATTCCAGTCACCTAACATGATTAATTTCTCGCGCACCGGTATAGTATCTATGACTTTTTGTAAATCGCGGTAGAAGTCGTCTCGTTCCTGCTTCGCTCTTCCTGTATCCGGTGCATAAACAGATATCAAGTTCAGCTTCTCACAGCCTAGATTAAGCTCTACAAGGAGCATCCTTTCGCTTATGTATTTGATATCAGTGATGTTGTCAACGAGATTTTTATGAATTAATATTCCAACACCGGCATATGCTCTTTCGTTCTTATTTGCGCCTTTATACAGAAGCAGGTAATTTCCGCGCATCACAGTGCCAGCGCCTTTTCTTTTTGTTTCGCTCAGAGCACAGACATCGATTTTTCTTTCTTCTATTTCCGAGACGATTTCTTGGTCCTTCTTATTCCATGATTTCACGTTCCATGTAGCGATTCTCAATCGTTGAGCCATTTTAATCCGTTTATCCGTTTTCCGTAAATCTTTGGGTCGTAAATCCGTTAAAGTCTGGTACCGAGGCTTCTTTTTGCTTCTTTGAGCAGATTGTGTGTTTTTACCGGCGGCAGGTTGCTAGCCTCACCGCCGAACCCTCCTCCTTAGCCCGGGCTTGGGACCGGCAGCACTCCCTATAGAAGACAGTACAGGCGGAGTTAACAACAAAAATATATTAAATGGCAGAACATTCTAGTGGAAGGTTTCAAAGCTGCCATTCTCAACCTGGAACCCCACGAGGCGGGCTTAATCGTTACATCGGCCCTATCCGCAATGGTCGAGAACAAGTAAATATAATGTACGAAAATCCTTGCAAAAGGGCGGTATACTATGCTGACACAAGAGTCCAAGTTTCCCAGCTTCAAAGAATACGAGAACTTCAAATTCACTACCCAAAAACTAGAGGGAAACATAGACATTACACACAGGTTTCCCAGAATCCAGAAAAATGTGAGTTTCCACGGGTATCACATCAGATTTCATGCTGAAACCAAAGGCGACATTTGACCAGCTTCACAAATTTTACGACTCAACAGGCACCAAACAATATATCCAATGCTCATTGACAGAGTCCTTTGGGCCGAACATGAAATCTAACGTGATACAATGCGCAGAAAAAACACACAAAAAACGAATTTTCATACAAATTTGACCTCGGACCCCAGCTAGTGCCTCCGTTTCGAGGAAAAAAAAATTGAGAATCACCGAAAAAAGTTGTTTCTGCGAAATATGAAAACCAGCGGTGTCGACTGCAAAATATGAAAACATCTAGGAATTTTTGGAGTTGCTGATTTTAGCCATTAACAAAAAGTGTTGTATTAAGATTTATTCACCTGACAACACTTTTCCAATTTTTCCCTGATAAGATTTGACCTACGAAACGTACAAGTTATGAACCAAAATGTGTACACCGAGAACTGTTGTAGTGGGGTCTAAGTCGCTAGAAGAGTCATTCTTGGGAATGTAAATGCCAGGGATTTGTTTTTTTTTTTTTTTTTCAAATTCTTGCATCTGACAACACAGTCAGTGTCAGCTAGAGGATTTTTTTCAACCTTCTTCATTAGCAAAGTTTATACATTCATCAGCTAGCATTCAATTTATCTTCAGATAAAGAGGTTCAAACAGTTGAATTTTAGGTTTCAAATTGATTCAAGATCACTCAGATCAATAATTATAGAATGTTTAAGACTTGATACATTTTGGTAGAAGGAGATCAAAGATCTGAATGATCTGCATACAATTTAAAATGTTGCATTTATTTAAATATACCTATTACTTATTACTTTAATTCCGGCTCAGGATGAGGAAGCTGTAACGCATGCCCACGTGTTGCGTGGAGCAAGAGAAGGAGCGAGGATTTCCGTAAACCCGGGTCCGATCGTTAACATGCAGAGGAAACGGGAAGGAAGGAGAGACCGGGCGCTGTTGGCCGGGACGAGCCATTAGCACACAAGCGCGCGCCTGGAGACCCAGGACCCGGGACCGACAACGTAAAAAGAAAGGAGAAACGGAGGAAATTAGCGAACTCATACATTTCATCCGGAAACAAAAACAAAATGTTTTTAATTTTCTTTGTTTATGTAAGACCATGGACGCGGCGCAAGGGATGAAATTAAATTTAGGTCTTCTCCTGTTTAGTTTTCTGTCTGTTGTTGACTCTGCCGGCATAAAGAAAACAGTCATGTGTTTATTTTGGATAAAATAACGGCGGCTGCAAGACTGCCCGGTCGGGAAGAACCGCCTCCGCGAGATCGGGACCTCCGCGGAGATGCGTCGTTCTGGCTCGGTGCGCGAGAAGACCGGCCTCGTCCGGGCGGAGGGTCAAGAGGAGCTCAAAGACTTGCTTTTCAGTCGAGTCGAGTGAAGGCAACTTGTTACCGGCCCCGGCTCTCCACCGGACAAACCCCCGCCTGTCCCTGTCGCTACCCTCGAATTTAAAGCCCCGTCTCTAACGAGTCTTTTTCTCCCGCTCCCGATGTTATGTTGATTTAACTCTTTCATTATGTTTTGTTTTTCCTCCACCTTCCCGCAAACAATAATAAACTCCATATGAATAATTTCCTCCAATTTGTTTGCCGGCCAAGGAGTTCTCCGCGTCTTTCGGGGCCGTCCGGGGACGCAGAGTGAGGATTCTATTATTTGAATTACATTTTGCAATAAGGAACTCCTCCTGCATGGCTCATCCGTAAAAATACAATCCCTCTTAAATACACAACATTTTAACGAATCAATTGCAAATTTGGACGTATATATGCTAAAAGGAACTATGGGCATAAGATTTGCGCTCAAAATAGTTCCTTCTGGTATAAAGACGTCCATTTGAGAAAACAAAGAAAAGAAGTAATAATATGAAGAGCATAATTAACCTCGGACAATTAAGGATTAAGAATACAATCCCTCTTAAATACACAACATTTTAACGAATCGATTGAAAATTTGGACGTATTTATGGACGTGCAAAGGATTTGCGTTCAAACTAGTCCCTTCTAGTATAAATACGTCCATTATAGAAAAAAAAGAGGTGAAGTAATAAACTATAAACAACACAGGATTAGAAAAAGACACAAAATTAAAATCAAGAGATGGAAGACGCTATATGGAAATGAATGCTTCACATGGAGAATAGGGCACCAATGATGAGACTGAATCGCGAAACTATAGCTTTATTCATATTAATAGTTGTGACTCTGGTTCTCATCAATTGACAAATACATAAAGAAAAATAATGACCAATGGTTGCGATTGTGGGATTGCGAATGTTGATGAGTAGATTTCTACTTAACCACATAATGATATTTACTAAGATTTACCATTCCCAAGAAAATCCCTGATATGTTCTCCTAAACAGCTCTCAGATACGTCCCTCGATACACGTTCTGAGAACTATAATCATGGTGCATGAAAGTAATATCATAAATCGATGGGATTTACAAAAAGACGGACTCTCACCTTCGAATCATCCATGAATCTATGTCATAACTAAAATTGTCTGTTCATTTTTGTTTCGGGACAGTTTATTTTTGGAAAATTACGGGTTTTTTGGTTTTATTCGGGAGGGGATCTGCATCCTTAACTCAGATGAAGAAGAGGGTTACGAGGTCCTTCCCAATCTGAGGTAAAGTTGGATATGAAAAACCAATTTTATTCAACAGACACCAACACCGAGGAGGATTTCCAGCCCTACTTTCAAGATCTCCTGAAATACCTTTCAATTTGCTTTCCATTCTGGTACACCGGCCGAGTAAAAATCTCAGTTTGCTTCGAGAGGTTGGTGAAAAACTAAGGAAAAACGACGAAAGAAAGGAGTTTTAATTGTATTAGGGTGAAACGAGACGAAAAGTTTCTTATCACACCGCATGATTCTGTTCCAACGAGGAGTACTTTCTGACAAGACAAAAAATCTCACCATCGGCAAAGCTAGCTGATTTTCAACGGGAGAAAACCCCCCAAGCTGCCCATGAACCCGACAGAGCTTTAAAACGCTAAGAAGCGGATTATAACAACCGGAGGGGTGCGCAAATGGGCGCTACTAAACGGTAGAAAAAAGCCAAGACTACGTGCGCTATCGTGAAGATATACGCGGCGGTAAAGAGCGCGATTGCGGGAGGGCGCGGGCGGAAGCGACTTTGTTATTGTTATTGTTATTCGTATTTTTTAGCGAGGTGAAAAGGACATCGGGAGTGTATTGGAGTGTCAATTGGATCGGTTTCGTATGCACGGCGCGGAGTATCGCATCCGCTCGGCGGCGGAGGGGCGGCGGAAAAATTGGGCGGCAGAAGTCAAACGGGGGTGGTGCCAACGCGGCGCCTGCGCCCGGCGCCGATACTCCAAGACGTGCAGCTGTGCCAGGAGTCTTGAGGTAGCGCTGACGCGGCTCGGTCACCGGGAGCGTCTGTCTCTCGTCTCGCACTCCCTCAAACCGCGCGGAATTAAAAATCACCTTCATCCCCTCCTCGACTCCCTCCGCCGTAGCGCCAAGCTCTGATTATCCACCCCTGGCCGCCACCCACCCTTTCTTGGCAACAATCTGTACACTAACAGACCTACGATTCATTGCTAGGTTTAAAATGTTAAATTACCCCCTCCCTCCCCCGCCGCCGTCCTTCCGCCCCCTTTTATCGGGCGTTCTTCTCCTCTCTCTCGCGCGCACCCTCGCGTTCGTCAAACACTCTTGACCTTCTCTCTCCCTCGTCCCCGGGCTCTTTCCTTGTTGCAGCTCTCTTCGATTTGTCCCTCGATACCTTTCTTTTTCCTATTTGTCCTCCGCTTCCTTTTTTTTCGAGCGGATATGAATATCCAGCAATTATTCTTCCGTTCATTATTCGGGATTCGCTCCCCCTCCCACTTATAACGGTTTTCCCTCTTTTCAATTTATTTCTTGCGCCGCTTATCCGCTCCCTCGAAACTACCTTCTTAATTTTTTTCCGCTCTCGACCATCTCGAACGTAACATTATGTTATCTGCTGTCAATAAATTATATTTTTAATGACTCCACATCGAGGGGCATCGTGGGAAGCTCACCTCTTTCTGCGACGATTCCATTTCCAAGTCGCTTTCCAACGACGGGGGATTATCTTTTTAATTTTCCTCCCGGAGGTTAAGAGCCTTGTTTTGTCCTTCGAGTGTCGGGCTTTGGAAATATTAACAAGGAACGCGCAATTCCGTCCTTCTGTCTATACCTTCCCGCTAAACATTTTGAATGGAAACGAAGATTCGAGTATCCATGCTTCCTGGCATGGATGAAAAGCACGGAGGTATACACACTTCACACAAATCTGGCGGTCTCGGATAGACTCCAAATTCTTGGCGCCAGAATTGAATCTACTGAAAATTTATGAGTTATGTGTAGAGGAAATCTAATATGAGGAACAATTCATAAAATTTACCTTGGGCAAAACCGTAAAATCAAAATTTTTCTCCTCATGAGAGCGTGCCTAGAGCAACACCCATCATTGTGTGGTATTGCATTTCAACTACACACTATGACGAATATAAATACGATTAAAATTTGCGGACACCGAGTAATAATTGAAGTATGAGAACAAGTATTGATACATTTTTTCTAATGAGAACAAAATATCTGATGAATGCTGTCGTGCAGATTCAGGAACTATGACAAAACAGAATTCCATGATTCTGTGGAAAAAATATACTTCTTGAGCTTGAAGCTTTAAAATGAGCTTTAAATCGAATCAAAACCTTATTAAAATCTCTGTGAAATGTGAATTTTTCGAGAACAGATGGGCGAAATTCATACGTGTTCATTGTTTTTTTACTTTACGAACAACTGATTATTTTTCACTTAGAAAAAAAAACAGTTGTGTTTGTCATGCACCTTCCATAGCCTCATGAGGCGATGGAAAGGAAATTACCTGTGGTCGCCCTTCACCTTAACTTGTCTAACGCCTTTGACTCAGTCGACCAGCATTTGCTAATAACTA
Source organism: Bemisia tabaci (assembly GCF_918797505.1). NCBI lineage: Eukaryota > Metazoa > Arthropoda > Insecta > Hemiptera > Aleyrodidae > Bemisia > Bemisia tabaci. The sequence continues at coordinate 34,036,021 of NC_092798.1, read as the reverse complement.
CATTAGTACACTATAGATTTAAGGGTGATGCCTTCAATTTAATACATCATATCACGTATCTCTCCTTCATTTGTGTTTGTTTTTAATTAGCCTTGCTTTATGCTTGCGTTTTTTACTGATTTCATATCATTTCTACTTTAATTTAATATCAGCTAGCACTTTAAGCAAATTCGGAGCGTAGAGCATGGAATGGAGATGTTATATGGGTGAGGAATTTGCGATTTGACTGTTGATTCTTGCGTAAAAGTTCGCGAGAAATATACGATGGTGTCACTGATTTTTTTCTGAAATCAACTCCCAAGCTCAAAAAAAGCTCTCAAGTTGAGGCCAAAATGGAAGGGGAATCCCACGCTATCCTGAGAGTCCACCTCTACATCAAAACAATCTCTCCATGCAAAGATAGGGAGCCAATACATTGACAGGGCTGCCACTTTATTTGATGACTCCAAAACTGAAAACACAGCAACTTGCTAATGTATTTGCTCCCTATCTTTGCATAGAGAGTTTGTCTTGATGTAGAGGTGGACTCTCAGGGTAGGGTGGGATATCCCCTCCATTTTGGCCTCAACTTGAGAGCTTTTATTGAGCTTGGAAGTTGATTTCAGAGAAAACCAGTAGCATCGTCGTGTTTCTCGCAAACTTATACATAAGAATCAACACTCAAATCGCAAATTCCTCACACAGGCAACATCTCCATTCCAGGGCGGGAATCGTCCGAAACGTGCGTCACTTTAGATTGAACGATTCCCTACGCAACCAGCGAACTCAAAACCGCGTGCGTCAAATGGAAACTCATCGCGTATCACCGGTTTATGCTTAGCGCACAACAAAAGCGGAGGGAAATCCGCGTGGCTGGTCGGTTGGCTGGGGAGGAAGGGTAGAGGGTTCGGCGGGCGGGCGGGGGGCGAACGGTGGCCCATTAGGGCAAGTTTTTCGCGCGGACGAGAAATAAGAAATTGCCGGAAATAGATAATGCTGAAGCAGATGTTTGTTCTAATGATAAAATCTTCCCCCGCGATGGCTCGCCATTTATTCAAAACTTTGGGAACCTAATCTGCGGCAATATTGTTAATCTCGCCGATTAGAGGAGTTGAGATGTCGGCCAATGACATTCATATGTCCCGCGCCACACGCGCTCTCCCCCGATATTTGCACAACCGCGTATCCAGCTCCGGGTTCCGGTTGGACTTAGGCGGTTTCGGCTGTGTGAGGCTGCGTAATCGGTGCGATCCATCAGCGCCGAGTGGCCACCGAGCCGGCGCGGCGTCTCGAAATATTAATTATGCGGCGATAAATACCGCCCTCCGGCTTAAAGTCCGATTATTTTTGAGTCTTCGCAACACCCGCGCACTAATCGACCTCGTTAAGATAAATTCCGGTCGTTAGATCGAGATGCGGATTGCCCGCTGCAGCGCGGACCGAAAGAGTCTGTGAGTCGTGTTTGGGGATGATTGTTTGCAGGACAAGGGCATGAAGCCGCAGATTCACAGCGATTCCCTATATCTTTCCGGATTCTGTTCTTAATTTTTTTTTTCTTCTTAACTTTTCTTCATCACTGGAAAAAAAACACATTGGATCTAGAGTCCGGACTCTTAAAAACATCGACAAGAGAAAATACTCTTGATCCGATCAGATTAAAGGTTAAATCAAGAACCAAACCTCTTAATTTGAGCGGACTTCGTTTTGATTCAAGCAAAAATCCGATTGAATCAACAGTATTTTTTCTTGTCAATGTTTTCAGGAGTCTGGACTCTAGATCCATTATGTTTTTTTTTTTTTTTTCAGTGCTTTTCTTTTTCAACAAGAATGAAGGGAAATTTCAAAAACCCTAATGAGAATTTGAAAATTAAAAATACTTCCTTACTAATGACGCTACAGCTTGGGGTGGGCTTTGGCCTCCAAGACGACGCGTCTCCATCCAAGCCTATCCATGGTCTTTTCTTTCCATCCTATAACTTTCATAACTCTAAGGCCCTGTCCACACGAACGCAGTTCGCTGAACTTATTCTTCGAACTTCTCAGTTCGCCGAACTTGTTTCTCGAAACGTGGAATGCTGTCCAGTTCCTTCAAACTGAAACCGGAGGTTCGTGTAAATGATGGCGGGAATTTGGAAGGTTATGAAATTACGAGAAGGAGAGTATAAATATAAGTCTTCTCCGTTTCCAAGCCTATTTTTTTAAGGGAGTTTTATTAAGTTTATGTAATAATAGAGTTTATGTAATATGAATGACGCGCACGTTTTGCCTGCGTTTGTAAATACTTTAACAGCGGCGACGGCGGCCTTCCTGTTATTAGAAAGAAGAGCCGAAACCGAAACGCTGGCGGACGAGACCATGGGGCAGACCGTCGGAAAGGGACCATCACCATGGCCCACGAAGAAATGCGCGGGGTCGATGATGCCTCCTTTGCCCAATATTTCAGGATGAGACCCGAGGTATTCGACATCCTCCTGTCAAAGGTAGTGGGGAAAATCAAAAAGAAGGACACAAACATGAGAGAAGCTATAAGCCCTCGGTTCGGCCATTGAATTCCTTGCGATTCAATGAATCGAACTATATCTTCTTGTTCTAGTATCTTGTCGAAAAAGACAATTTAGGAACATGATTATTGTATCAGTACACGTGCCAACAGAAGAGAAAATTCAAAATAAATTTGGGATAAATTTGTTGTGATTGAGTGCGCCTACCTCAAATCTTGATTAGGCAAAGCGTTGCAAAGAAAAAGAAGTGTATTAATCCTGTCCATTTACACTCTTAATTTCCAATACAAAAGTTTGTTTCATGAAAATGCTAAAGATAGTAAAAAGTAAATAATTTTTCCCCCCTCGGATTTTAAAGACATTAGGTCTCCAAAAAAGGCACGGCCCGGTAAAAATTGTGAGCCAAGTACCGTAAGGGACAAACCCTGTCCTTGATCCTTTTGTTGTAGAATAAAGTTACGAAATTTGAAATCTGTTGTCTATAATTTGATCGTAGTTATTGTAATAAAAAGTAAATAATTATTTTTTTCACTCCCCCTCGGAATTTAAAGCCATTAGACACGACAATCGATATGAAAAGAGAACTCAAATTTTTAACCGATTTGAAACATTCGGCAGCGTATAGCTGAAAGCATCGGTTCACCAGTAATAATTTACTTGAGAAGAATAGACTTTCCCTCGTAAATCCATCTTGATGACTTTTGAATTTCGGAATTCCACATTAATTCCCGAACCGCCTTCGGTTAATTTGGAGACAATGGTGGGGAAAAGACCAAAAAGCGAATAGGACGCTGAAAAACGGCATCGATAAATCAGGCAATCTAAGGAGTTTTCGATTTTCCAACAGTATGAGCTCCCTCGATTGACAGACGTGTTCTTCTATGAAAACAACAGGGCGATGAAGGCATCTCGCCTTATGCGGTTCCGCACGGAACGGCCGTCACTTTTACGAATGGCGCACAGTAGAACGAATGAATGGTGACACTCACTCGTGCTGCACTACTGCATGTCACACAAACTTTTGCCAAAAGGGGACTATCACTGACTTCAGTAAATACCTCTCTCAATTGCTTAATCAGCAGCACAGATATTCTGTTCTGTATGAAACCCTCGAGAAAAAACAAACATGAAACTTAGTGCTGAACCTGAAAATTTTGATGTTGATTTCGTCAAAATTCGAATTTAAAAGGGTGTTTAGACAGGAAAACTGTACTAAAAACCCGATTTCATCACTGCTGAATTAACTTCATCATAACTTTGATTATTATGTATGACTATGTATTGGTAAGTATTATGTATGATGATTATTATGTATGATATGTATTCCAAAAAAGTGTGCCGTAATTAAAAGACTTGCAAAAAAGTAAAGGAACTTGCAAAAAATCTTAAAATTGTACAAAAATAATTAACAACATCCTGTAATGTATAAATGATAAGGCGAGACTAAGAGGTCTACTTCTTTTTCATGGATAAGGGTTTTTTGCTTTGTTTGGCAAAACAGCGACTTTTGCCCATGCCTTAAATGCTGTGCATGCTGTTTATCTCTCAAGATAAGGGTTCTTTCTCCTCCAAGTCCTTTCACACTAAGCAGCCATAAATGGGGTTTAGAATTTTGAGAAAATTGAAGGTGCAACCAGTTGCATTTGCAGAGCAATTGGAGTTTTCAGTGTTTCCAGATTCGAAACTCAAACAGTGGGTATGCCTCAGCCACTCCTGATGATGATAATTTTAACTCCCCTTGCCAGAGAACTACTAACAGTCCTCTAACAAGTAACTACAATGTACCACATGCCAGACAACAACGCCATTCTACTGTAAGTTCAAGCATAGTTTTTTTCAAGCAAAATTTTAGTTTTCAAGCAAAATTTTGGGAAAATAGAGGGTGCAACCAGTTGCATTTGCATAGCAATTGGAGTTCTCAGTACATTAATTTTAAAATGTAATACATTTGCCCAAGATTTTGCATATAGCATTTGCACCAAGATGTAATTTACACATTTATCGACTTCAACATGTATTTGTGGAAAATTTTTTGATACAGAGGTCAATTTTGAAGCAAAGCATTTTGATGAACTTTCTTTTTTCTTCCAGATTTTCTCAATTTGAATGAAACGCTGCAACAACAGCAAACAACAGTAGAACAAAACATATCGGAACAAAAATAGTAAAGGATTTCTTAACCTCTTTCTTACCACACTGGAGAAAAAAAACACATTGGATCTAGAGTCCAGACTCTTAAAAACATCGACAGGAAAAAATACTCTTGATTCGATCAGATTTAAGCTTAAATCAAGAACCAAGCCTCTTAATTTGAGCGGATTTCCTTTTGATTTAAGCTTAAATCTCATTGAATCAAGAGTCCTTTTTCTTGTCAATGCTTTCAAGAGTCTGGACTCTAGATCCAATGGGTCTTTTTTTTTTTTTTTTTTTTTCCCCAGTGCATCATAAGCAGATTTGGAGCAGGGTGAATCACACTCACTACTGAACAGTGGGGCACTGTCATACCTATCGGAATTATTCTTGGCGATCCTGATATTTTCAGACTCTCTTACACTTCCAGATGACACAGAACCGCAATCATCTTCAGAAATTGGTAGACTTTTATGTTTTCTTGATTTCCGTCTGAAAGAAAGAAATCTAGCAATCTTCTTTGCTGCGCCTATACCACTACTGATGAAAGAATTCGTATCAGCACTCCTCGTACCCTCCAGGTTCCTCCACTCTCATAGACTCGCCCCCCTGTGCGGGGAATTGAGGATTCAAAATCGGAGATCGGGAATAATTAGGGGTTCGGATTTCCTGCCGAGGGGGCGGAGGTGCGAAGATAAAAGAACCGAGAAAATGCGGCCCGATCAATCTTGTTATCCGGCGCGTAACATTTGTCGCAAATGGATGGCGCAGCGCGTGGAATTCATCTCCGGATCGCGGGCGCTCATTGTTTATTTTCGTCATTTTTTAGGTAAATATCGCCCCCCACCTTCGCGGGACCCGCGACGGGAGCAAAGTGCTTTTGCTTATTGGCCCCGGGATCGTGGCTCGAAACACCAAACGTCAATCGAATTGCTCGCAATCGGGTTCGGCCCCGTCGCGGTGTTTCGGGCTGGGGCGCGAGAAAAATGTCACCGCAGACGGAAACAATTTTCGGGAGATAACCGCCCCGAGCGGTGGACAGCTCGTCCCATTGATGAGATGCCTCTCCCTTTCCATTCACCAAAACCCAGAAAAGAACATAGGGGCCGCACTGGGAAAAAAAAACACATTGGATCTAGGGTCCAGACTCTTGAAAATATCGACAAGAAAAAGGACTCTTGATTCAATCGGATTTAAGCTTAAATTAAAAGGAAATCCGCTCAAATTATGAGGCATGGTTCTTGATTTTAGCTTAGATCTGATTGAATCAAGAGTCCTTTTTCTTGTCAATGGTTTTAAGAGTCTGGACTCTAGATCCAATGTGTTTTTTTCTCAGTGAAGGGGCCGTATTCGTGGTCGCACCTAAACCACTTCTTTTCTTTACGAGGTACTAAATGATTTTTATTTGATTGCAAGTTTGATTAAAAATTGAATGGATTCATTTTTGAGAAGGCTATCATCATATGCGGGTGCATATCTTGAACAAATTCTAGAATCTTTATTTCATTATCAGTAGCCGATAGGCAATGAAGTAATTCCCTTCCTCATCCAACCACATCATGTGTAAAATACCCTTTCGTTTCAGAAACCTGTACAAGAAGCCCGGAAAGCTGCGCTTATAGAGGAGGTTAAAGCAGGACTCCGGCATATTGATAGTTATTTACCCTGTGACGAAGTATACCCATTGCGTTCGTTAGTCTCCTTATGACCGCTCCTTTAGAATCTGACTATTTACAATTTGCCACTTATGTCTCGGATAATTATATAAATTGTAACTCATTTCCTCCTAAAATTTGGGCTGCCGCTCCTTCTCCAAATTGTGTTGCCACCACTAATGCCGCAGAGAGTTTTCACAATCAGCAACGCCCAGAGTTTTACACGCCCCATCCGTCAATTTTCCAAGTGCTACAGTCGGTAGCAGAGCAGCAACCTCTGCGTCTACTGAAAATGTCAGCTGCTGATAATGCTAAGCTGCCAATTAAACGAAAGGAATGGAGGGAGGAGGAGCAGTACATGATCTCACAATTTGACCGGTACCAAAATCACCTTATCACCAGGTACGCGTACCTTCGAAGCATGAGACACCGCTTCGTTCCTATCTAACGGTGAGTAAAGTCTATGAAGCGGGTCCCCCTTTGTCGCCAAGGAAACCAAAATTTTAGTCTAAAACCAATCTCTGCCTTTCTTCGTGTGTCTAAAAATCTCCGTCCAACAAATCCTAAATCTTCCTTTGTCCTTTTTTCGACTATTCTCTCCTGTTAAATAAAAGGTAAAAAACTCCAAAATCAAGTAGTTCAGGTTCTTCAAAATTCCAGTCTCCTGTACATACACGCTGTGCCAAACTGGGAATTCTTCTTCAACTTCATAACAGCTGTATGCAGATTATTCTGTGCCGAATCGGGTCATTTTCCCCCTCACGCCTTACTTGATTCAGTTTGCCAGAACGTCTCCTTTTTTTTTGCCGAATTGGGATAAATTTGCCGAAATGGGAATCAGCTCATATATGTAGATGTTGCTCCTCGTGATGAGTTTCTCGGAAGAGACAGGATCCGGCAGGACTTGACAGGGTCTCGCGCAATCCTTGAAGAAATCCGAGGCCGGTGGCCTGACTTTGCTAACAGGTATAACTAACTACCTGGACACTTCCGCGACTTTTCCGGCGAACGCAGAGATCGGGATTCAGCAGATCGTTGGCGCCTACGCTGATTGTTCCTTGTGGAGGATTGAGTGGCATTGGTCTTGTTCCATACATGTACCAGTGTACCACACTATCATCTATTTTGAGTCGAGAGGTCTGTTAATTTGGATACTTGCCATTTCAGCTTCTGTCATTAAATATTTGGGTATTTGTCATTTCAGCTTCTGTCATTAAATTACGTGTGTTTCCGTAAGTGAATTGCATTCTTCCTTGTGGTATTATGGCACTACCTCTTTTTCTCAGCTTCAAATTAAAAGCTGAGGATAACCTCCGTAAAAAAAAAAAAAAAAAAAAAAAAGTTGTACCTGTAGCTTACAGAAAACCTCTTAGCATGCGGAGAAAAACAAGGATTGAAACCTTGGATTGATTCGGCTTGTAAGTAGACATACGAAATTTATAAAACAGCATGCGCAAAAAAATGAGTACTTAGGAAAAAGATACATAAGCTTTTCCTTACGTCTAATGACACCACTTTCCTTGCGCAGTTGTTTCTGCCCGCACTTAAAATTACATGCTCCTCCGATCAGCGACAGATGTTGGGACGGAAAACTTGTCTCAACTTTATTTATCCGGGAGGAAAATAAAGAACCGGGGCTCCCGCGTCAAAGATCGAGTTCGCCCAGGAACTGGACTCTATCGCAATTTATCAGCGGAGATTTTTTAATTAAAAATAAAATGGATGACTAGTCTTTTGCCTAAACTGCAAAACCATTTCTCACATTTTAATTCATCGGATTTTTTCTAATTACAACTTCCTCGAACGTGAGTTCCTAATTTATAATATTCTGCAGTTTACAAATTATACCTACAGCGAGTCGTTTCGACAAATTGACTTATGGCCCGGCCGTTGCCCGGACTCTTGTTCTTGACTCTGTCTCCGTATTTCAAAATGCCCGTCTTATTTTTATTCATTCCCAGACAAATTGCTCCCTCCCGGATTCGCGACCCTTCGACCTCCCCCTAAACCCTCACCCCCCCCCCCCACCGCCCCTCTAAACGCTGTCGCCGGCCCTTCCTCCTCTCATCGAGTCGTTCTTAATTTCTTAATTACCGTCGTGCGGGAGTAAGTCAACAAACACTTGCCTTCTCATCTCGCCGGAGAAATCGTAAGTCTTGAGTCCCAAGAAGGATACGTTTGTTCAATAATTTTATAGAAAAATATTAACTCCTTGTTTACTGTAAAAAACGAAGATATAAGAGTAAGTATGATTGCCATTTGTGGTAACTCTGAAGCCACCAGGCCAAAAAGCCTCGGCAGATTACGAAGTTGTAAGTTGATCCAACGCCATAGTTTAACTTTAATAAATTCGGAATGTTCTCACTTTTCTGTATCATATGTGTGTGGCACGAAATGGTTTCAAAATGTCCAAGACTGTCCCGTTCTGACTTGGTGCGTTTCTGTTCTTTCTGATTCCACCTTGCATTTGAAAAAAAGAACGGCTGAATGGAGAAGAACACTTCCGACTCATCATGAGGAACAGTACAGTTTTCAGTATTGATATAACCGAACTTCGGTTTAAGTAACCGAAATCATCGTTCACTACACCAGGACTCCTATTGTCTACGAAAGACTTCCGTTATTTGAACTAAACATCGGTTCCCAGGACTGTTGATTTCGGTTACTTAGACAAAAAACTTCGGTGTTTCTTGTGACATGAAGCTCACCTCTTGAAACGGAAATTTTTTTCGTGCTCCATCGCCCACGAAAGATTTCGGTTATCTGAAATAAAGAAGACCGCAAACTTCAGCGTTCCATATGAACTGAAGATCACTCCTTGTAATCGAGGTTTTCTCCTTGTATCCGAAGTTTTTCCCCCAAATTCCATATATTTCAGTTATTTAAATTAAAGTTCGATTAAGAGGACTTGAAAATTCGTTACCCTGGCCCTAAATTAAGTATGGGGCGGGCCCCTAGGGGGGTCTGGGGGGCCCCCCAGTAGAAGGGGGGTCCGGGGCCCTCCCCCGGAAAATTTTGAAAATTAGGCCCTTTTAGAATGAATTTTACGCTATTTTAGACCCTATTCTTTAATATTATTTTTGAAACATTATCCAAAAAGAGACCAGAAATGCAAAACTTAGTATATTTTCTTAAACTGGATGAAAAAATGAGAATCGTTGTATACTTGGAATTCAACTTTTATTTTCCTCTTCCAACGAAAAATTGTGCCAAAGCTAAATTAGTATACAGAAGATACATAGAATCATGTAGAATAGTAATAGTGACAGTCCAGTTTAAAGGAACTCATGCGCACTAAATTTTGAAAGTGGAAGAAGTCAATATCCCTCGCCGCCAAAATTGACAACTGTCTTAATTTTTTTTGAACGTTTTATTGGATCCTTTCTTCGCTCTGCTCATAGAAAAATCAGTGCCGTTTACTAGTTAAATGACGCGTAATGAATGAATAAATCGATGGTTAAATTCTGAAAACACGTAACTCGGAATCCGTGGGCAGGAGTTCGGAGAAAAATGTCAAAATTTCAACTTCATGATTTTTTTCCCCATCATTATATTGACAGTGGAGGCTACTTTTAAATTTTTTTTAGTAAGTACAACACCTTGTCTAAATGTAGGAAGAGTCAAAAGTCGAATTGCATCTTTCAATTTTTTCCCACAAATTTTCACAAATTTCCCGTTTTTTTCACCCAGTTACCCAACGTCGTGGGGTAACTGGACTACCCCCCCTTAATTTTTGAGGGGGGCATTATTTTTAATTCTCATTGGCCAGAAGGTGATGTCCTGCTCATGAAGGTTTAAGAAAATGTCATTTGAATGTATATAAACATGTTTAAGTGGTTAAGAATGATGTCGTAACAGTTAGCGGCAAAAAAACCCTCAAATCTGAGAATTGAATAACGGTAAAAAAAAATTGTTTCCTTGTAGATAAATGCTTAGAACTTTCTGTATTACTACTTATAAAGTAGTATTGTATACCAGGACACTGTTTGGCCACTTTTAGTGAGATTAAGCATGATACATTTTTAAAAAATGAAAAAAAATTAAGCCGCAAGGCTGATGTGGGATAGAGTCAGGCGCCAAAAAGTTCCCTTAATTTTTAAGGGGGGCATTATTTGTAATTCTCATTGGCCAGAAAAGAATGTCCTTCTCATGAGGGTTTCAGAGAGTTTCATTTGAATTTATATAACCATGTTTAAGTCGTTAAAAGTGATGTCGTAACAGTTAGCGGCAAAAATGTAATTAAGTAATGCTTAAGTTATGCTATAATTGACTTAAGTTAGAAGTTTAGTGTGCTGGGAACCCTGATTATTGGTCTTTGGCACTTAAAAGTCCACAATAGTCAATTAGTTTTGAAATTTTCAGAAGTAAACAAACACCGAAGCACAGCAACCTTGCAATGGGTAACTGGGCAGGTGCCACCACTGCCACCTGCCCAGTTACCTTGGGGTGGGTGCCCAGTTACCCCACAAAGGGAAAATTTTCAAGGTAACTGGGCATCAACCCTTTGCAGCCAGTATTTTCATCCAATTACGTTGTAATTGCTCACGCATTACACAAATACATCATACGTGAAGAAGAATTGTCAAAGTTGAATAAAATACTTGCTGGGAGTGAGATATGAGGCTCTTTTCGGGACCACCTCTGGCGTTGTTTTGAAAAAAAAGCTGTACAATTTTCGGCACTTCACCATTCACCATAAATTTTTTTTTGAAGTTATGTTTACATGTTCCGTTACAGGACTGCAAACTTCAGCGTTCCATATGCACTGAGGCTCACTCGTTGTAATCGAGGTTTCCTCCTTGTATCCGAAGTTTTTCCCCCAAATTCCATACCTACGATATATTTCAGCTATTTAAATTAAAGTTCGATTTAGAGAACATTAAAATTCCGTTACCAGGACAACAAACTTCAGCGTTCCATATGAACTAAAGCTCACTCCTTGTAATCGAAGTTCCCTCCTTGGAGCCGAAGTTTTTCCCCAAAATTCCATCCCAGACTGAAAAAAAACACATTGGATCTAGAGTCCAGACCCTTCAAAACGTTGACATGAAAAAATACTCTTGATTCAATCGGATTTTTGCTTGAATCAAAACGAAATCCGCTTAAATTAAGAGGCTTGAATCTTGATTTAAGCTAGATTTTGATTGAATCAGAAGTACTTTTGCCTGTCGATGTTTTTAAGAGACTGGACTCTAGATCCAATGTGTTTATATTTCGAGTGCACGATATTTTCAGTTATTTAAATTAAAGTTCGATTAAGAGGACTTTAAAATTCCGTTACCAGGACCGCAAACGTCAGCGTTGCATATGAGCTAAAGGTCGATCCTTGTAACCGAAGTTTTTCCCCCGTGTTCCATCACCCACCGGGCAACGGAGCTCGATCGGGGAGGACCCAGGAAACGAGGAGGGCGAGTCGCGGGCGGGGGCGGGCGCGATGGAAACTTACAACAAGACTAGCGGTAAATAAAAGAAGTATTTGCCCCGTATTTATGGCCGGGGCCGAAGTTTGGCGCGGAGCCGGGGCCGGGATGAGACGCTAGACAGATTGGAGCTAACGCAATATATTTCATATCTGCTTTATTGTTCAAACACGCTGATTGAGCCGCCGTTCCGGGCCGGAGTGACTCCTTGAATCGTCAATGAGTGCTAAACGAATACATTTAAATGTGAAACGAGGTGCCCTCTCCCGCGCTCGGCGAAAACACCCTATCCGCACTCCAATGAAGCAAAATTGCGCCCGATAAAACATTAATATTTTAAGAAATATACTACTAGTATTCCTCGAAAAATTTCTAATGGGTTATATTAAATTGGGAGTAAAATTCTTAGAAAAATAGGACGAGAAAGTTGTAAAAATTTAAAAGAAAATTTGTTCTTTTTCGAGTCGAATTTAGCAATGTCTGAATGCTGATACGTCGTTTTTCCTTAGCGCGAGAGTCCTGGCCGGTGCCGATGCGAGCAGCGGGGAGAAAAAAAGAAGAGCTCCGTGGAAAATATTCCGCTGTTATGTTTTTCTTGGGCGTCCCCCGCCCGCGTCTCATTGTCACCGCGATCTTTAGCGAACTGTGTATTTTGCCCCGTAATCAATTCAGTGTAAATAAGACGCCGGGTAATGAGTAGGGCTCCTCGATCCGGTGCCGCCGCTCTTGATTGGTTATTTCGTTTAATCTGTCAATAAAATATGCCGCTGCAGTCGCTTCACGCTTCGCTTTTTCCCGCCGCGTTAGTCTCTTTTCTTCGAGCCAAATGAAAAACGAGGCCCGGCCCCGGCGGAACCTCTTCGACGCTTCTTCCAGCGGCGATGCCGTTTCGCGTGGAGGAAAATCGAAAGCTAGGAAAGGAGATGATGCATGTGTGAGGAATTTGCGATTTGACTGCTGATTCTTATGTAAAAGTTGTAAAAAGTATGTAAAAGTATGTAAGAGTCACCGGGTGCCGGATGTAGTCACCCTTAAATCACACCAAAAACTCACATTAGACACTCGTCCATTACTCAGCTAAGAAATAGGGATTGAGGACAGAGAAGAACTACTCGGGTCATACGGAACTGGTTGCCGAATGGAGATGTTGCATGTGTGAGGAATTTGCGATTTGACTGTTGATTCTTATGTAAAAGTTCGCGAGAAACACGATGTGGCCACTGGTTTTTTCTGAAATCAACTCCCAAGCTCACAAAAAGCTCCAAGATGAGGCCAAAATGGAGGGGATATCCCACGCTATCCTGAGAGTCCACCTCTACATCAAGACAAACTCTCCATGCAAAGATAGGGAGCAAATACATTGACAAGGTTACCTTGTTTTCAGTTTTAGAGTCCCCAAATGAAGTGGCAGCCCTGTCAATGTATTTGCTCCCTATCTTTGCATGGAGAGTTTCTCTTGATATGTAGAGGTGACTTCTCAGGATAGCGTGGGATATCCCCTCCATTTTGGCCACATCTTGAGAGCTTTTTTTGAGCTTGGGAGTTTATTTCAGAAAAAAACCAGTGGTACCATCGTGTTTCTCGCGAACTTTTACATAAGAATCAGCAGTCAAATCGCAAATTCCTCACACATGCAACATCTCCGATGACACCAGAGAAACTAGAGGAATCACCTGCTCCTGGAGCATGGCCGCCACAAGGGGGATACCGGGTCCTTGGAACCGGGGCCCGTGACACACTATTTCGGATCTCAAATGGACTGGTGTTTCCCTCTGCAGCCTGGTTGTTGAAATTTATGTCGGCACAACAAGAATCGAAAATCGATATTTTACACGATGAATATAGGGCTATGTCTTGTCTAAACTTGCTGACATAGCCAGTTAAAGTTCCAACGATCAGGCTGCTGATCTCCTACCGTTTCATAACTGCAGAAACAGACGTAGAGAGATCAAAAACATAAAAGTTCAACTGGAAAGATTTGAACAAGATTGCAAACTTTCAGCTATTCAGATTGTAAATGCAGTGCCCTGGAGTCTTAAAAAACAGCTCCGCGATGGTGAAATAAATAAGTTCTTCAACTTACTTCCAAATTTCCTTTTCTCATAACTATGGCATTTTATGATAGCAATTAGGTTCTGCCGACGGCTGATGAATGACATTTTTGCAAAAGCTACTATTTAATGTTACGTTCTACAATTTCAAGTTAATAATTCCTAATCCAAAGTATTGTAACGAATAGTAATTCCTCTAAAAAAAAGTAATGTGCTTTGAAAATCATTATATACGACAAGGGAACACCTTAATATTAACAAAACACACATTAAATTTTCCTTTCATATATATATTTTTTTTGTCAATTTAAATTGAAGTAATACATGCAGAGTGTGCAAACATATGTATAAAAATCATGAGTTGAAAAATGCTGACTCCGTGAGTTTAAATAATAGGCCCTAGCATAAAGCGGGGTGATACGACTTGCTGCCATCACGAAACGCGCACTGACCCTACAAACCTAAGCAGATACTTCACGCATTGCGTAATGCTTGAGGTATCCCTTAGGTTTGAAGGCGCCAAAGCGCGTTCCGTGCTGGCTGACTGGCCGCGCCGCGCCGCAGCGTGCCGCGTGCCACGGCGGTTTCACTATTTCACAACAGAGGTGATGTACAGTAATTTACGAAATTGAAGGCACTCCAACATACCAACAATGAGAGAGACAGGCACCCTTTAAGAGATTAGTTTTAGTGAATTTTCTCTCATAGAAATGACGCTCCCTCATTTTTACCAAAAATCTCAATTATATATTTTTCTCCGTTGGAGCAAACAAGCAAACCCTCATTCTTCAAAGACATTAAACATTTTCATCCAAAAACGTCGTAAGCAATTGTCGTTTGTAATTACAGGTGGACCAATTAACTGTGGGTCTCAAGTGGTAAATGAACCAAAACTCCCCTTCCGAAAGAACGCGTGGACGTAAACTACTGGAAAAAACAGGTGCGCGGACAAAACATCGTTGATAAAATGTCCTATAACCAAAAAATCTACCTACATTAAAAAAATTACATAAAATTATGTATGAAATCTATATATACGTGTAAAATTAATTAAAGTCTTAATCGGTCCATCATCCAATCATAAATCACAGTGTGTTGGCTATTGTTCTAATATTTTTGATAATATTACGTTTCCTTTCTCCTTATTCGACTATCGTGAGTGTTTGAATCTCACTAATTGTGCATCAGTGTCGAATATCTGTTGATGTATTATCATATGCTACGGGGGTGCCAAAATCAATCTATGTTCTTTCGCCAAAAGTTCAGTACCACCGACTTTAGAGCAGTGTTAATCAGGAGCCGGAAAACTGCCACCGGGGGGATTTTTCACTCTCGGCCGAGCGCGGCGCGGCGCAACACGGACCGAAGAAAACAAACCGAGGATCGAGTGACCGCAGGTATCGCGCGGGCGGGGGGTGGGGTCTGGCACGTAAAATATCCCTAGTAATCAAAATCCGGGGCTCCGACGAGGGGGAGGGAGACCGTCTAACGGATCCTCGGTTTCTCGATACACCCCCCCCCCCCCACGGCTGGCGGGGGCGGCGGGGTTTTTCGGCCGGGGCGAAACAATCGGTAACGAGTAACGACCCTGGGGAACAATTGACTTTACATGCACCCAACCTGGTGACGCCTCCCGTCCTGCGTCTCGGGTCGCCCCCCCCCCCTCCGCCGGGGAAACTTGACTGCAACTTACAAGCGCGCCGCTCCTGAAAGATGCATGCGAGTCGACTCGGCGTTCTCGCTTCGCCGGAGCGCGTGTAAATACGCTACCCTCCAGGTACCCAGGCCTCGCGCCCCGAACTTTTCGCCCCTGCTGCCGGATATCCACCGGGGCCCGGTCCGAATTTTCGTCGCCCCTCCCCTTAACCCCCCCAACCCCGGACAAAAAAAGTTCGGAGCGGAAATCGATCGGGGCCTTCCGTAAACTACGTGCGGCATTGTGTTTCATGATTTTTGAGCCCTGTGCCGCAGTAAGGCATTCCTTGACCTCTACGATTAATAACGTAAGGGTGACCCTTTAGGAGGGGAGAAACAAAAAAATCGTTTGAAGTCCTAAAACTTAACAGGTGATTTTTGATGTCAAATTAAGCATTTTTATGTCCTACGAATATTGTTCGAAAAGTCGCTCAGAACATCAAACGTCTAAAGATGGAGAAACATTGTGTTTTTTAGTTTGGGACTCCTCTGAAAATAGCAGAATCACGTTAACATTACATGGAATTCATGACATTTCATAAGTTTCATCACAGTTTAGCATTTGTAGGGTTATAAATTTTTTTAATCGTTTCTATAGGTATATCCTTTAACAGTGTGCCTTGAGAATAAAATTTCACTTTTAGATTAGAACAGAATCACTCTTTTAAGTTAAGTATAAATCAATCAGCAACCATCATGCTTCGACCAATATTCAAGTAATCTTGTACAGGATGGCCTCGGTAACTCTAGCTCAAGAGTAATAAGTGTGTCTGGAACAGTTTTCTAATTTTTTTGTTTTTTTTGTTTTCAGGTAAAACAGAAGGGCATAATGATACATTCACGTGGGAGCATAAAACGATCCTGCTTTTCCTTACTTTAAGATTCGAAATCGATTCGGTTTTCTTTCACCCACCATGCCTAAGGCTGAATCTGTGGCAGAGAATTGCCAACAAGATGGTAGAAAAAGGATATAAGTTCTCAAGACCTCTAAGTGATCAGAAATACCGTTCCTTGCTGGCATCGTTCAAGGATATCCAAAAGAGGTCGAAAAAACAGGAACAGATGCAAAGAAAACCGAAAGCGATCCCAATCTCTCAAAAAAGACTGACTGGGAGTATTGGGACTTATTTCAGGAGAACATTGGCTATATGGATTCAATCAATGTCTCATTAGAAAACTTGGGGTCAACATTTGACGCGGACGCCGCGCCGGTCAAGCACTGACACAAGTGAATGATGACGAAGAAGATATTAACGGAATCCTTGACCGAAACGTTGCCGTAAGTACCAAAAAAAAAAGAAACGGGAGGAAAAAACGAATTGTCAGCCCAAGAATATCATTAGAAAAAATCGAGGCTGTCAAGGAGCGAGACAAAAAGCAACTGGCTCTAGAAGAAAAACGACTCGAGCTAGAGGCTAGAAGAATCGAGCTCATGGGTCGGATGACGTCAGCCCTTGAAATATACAATGTAGTAAAGCTTAACAAAAGTGATGAGCAGTAAGATAACAGACATTTACTTCCTACTGAAAAAGCTGAAAGAAGATGCTGAATGCAGAAGCTGAAAAGGTCAATGCAGAGGCTGAAAAGCTGAAAGTTGAAAAAGCTGAAAAGCTTGAAGCTGGTATTGCCTCAGTTAAGAGAAAGAAAGTATCAGTCACTATCGATGCACGAATCAAGCGTGCTTTGAGAAAAATTGAACAAACAAATGACATCGTAAAGTGCCTAAGCAATCTCGGAAGCATCCAGAAGTTCGAGTAGCTTAATTTCCAGTGAAGTTCCACTGATGCACTATTGAACCAACTCGTTTTCACAGAATTTTTAAAGTATGCGGTATGGTTTACCACAACAAACCGATATTTTGAACAAGCCGAATTGATCTTTGCCAGTCCTAAGCCTGGGAAAAGTGCGAAGGAAATCATTGGTTTCATCCCATCAGCTGCGCGAATAGTCGCGCAACTTACGGTTCGGTCGGTCACCTGATGTGTTCGAAAAAAAAAGTGTTCGCAAACCCCAAGCACAGCTCTTTACACAATGAGAACTATTTTGAACACTTCATTTTTCATTTTGCCTCATTCGGCTTGTCTGATAATTCATCACGCAACAGTTTTTAGAGGGTTCAAACTATATCATACGGTTAAACGGCGTTTAATGAGTAGGTATTCAGAATCTGAAAAAAAATGCGAACTGAGACGAGGTCGATCACTCGGCACAGGTGTTAAAAATATTATTTTGCTCTCTTTCGTCTGCTTCTTCCACACGCGTCATCTCGAACTAATGGGAAAATGATACAGGGCAAGAATAGATGAGAGTGCCGAGAAACGTGTTGTTATTGGTGAGCAAAGAAATTAGCAACTAAAGTTTTAATTCCGACAATTGTACAGAAAACACGGCGGATATTACCACGATTTCAATGCAATCAACCTCCATGTAACTTGGTAGACGAACATTGAACTGATATTCGAAGGAATGAAAAATCCTCTACTGGTTTAAGGGCATGACTTTTTCAAAATTTCAATACTGAACACTTTACAAAATAACTGCCTAGGATCCCATCCCCCTTAGACAAACGGCTTCTTCTGCACGAACTATGAACAGTATTGCTCAATAAGCTTCACTACATGCTGGCAAGAGGTTTACACGTAATTTCTCAAGTCGAGATTTTAAACGGACATTCAAATTCATAAGCTTGATCGTAAAACAATACCTCTCGATTTTAGAAGAAAAACCACCTGGACGGCCGAAACTAGACGTAAATGGAGTTGACGAAAAGAAGTTCATTGCGCTTAAAATACGCTTATTCGTGAAATGCATTCGGTTTTTTTTGGTGAGGCAAACTCTTCCAAGACTGTAAAAAATAATTTTTTTTCGGAGCGCACAATTTCGACGCAGTTTAGAGCGTGTACGGCGATGATAGGCCGACAGCTAGTTTCTACCAAATGAGATTTGAAAATTCGCAACGCTGTTACAGAAAAAATGAAAGTACCGTGAGAGCTTGACCTTCGGCGCGGGATTTTTTCTCCAGCATTTTCCCATTTCTTCGGTTCTGCTCACCAGAATGCATGAGCGTCTGTCGTTACTGCAGTAATACCAGTGAGAACTAGTTGTTCTCTCATATACATCAGTCTCGCATAGTAGAGTGTTGATCGCACATGATCATTGCAGCTGCAAAATGCGCCTAAAAACACTTGTGTTCTGCCTGATACAGAGCTTCAATCTATTTGCATTTGCTGATTGTTTAGCTTCGACTAGTACAAGCCCAACACCTGGGCCGTGTGAAAATGCTGCCTGTCCGCGAACAATGGTGAGTGGCGTTTCAACCCTGGGGCGATATTGTATAACGGAATCTTCATTTGCCTTCATGCGAAACATATTGAGTTTAAAGTTAATGGTTTGAATTCGGATTGATCATTTGACCATAGTTGTAAGATGAGACTGCAATATGCATGAATCTGATAAAATAACCATATTTTGTTCGTGAAAGTACATACACAAATTTGATCAAATTAGGTTTTCTCTCCACTTCTGGTTTCCTCGCGATAGTTCTACATTTCTTTCCATGGTTAAGTTATCAAAGGGCGGGAAAACGAATAATTCATTAACTGTCATTACGAACTATTGCCATTTGACGTGTTCAACGAAATAAATCAGATAGCGCCGGATTTAGCGTTTAAACGTTCCAGTTAACCCCTCCATTATAAAGAAATATCCTAATATTTCAAAATCTTAATCCTTCAAATTTTTTAGTTGAAGAAACAAAAAGAGAGATTAATTGGATAAAGTAACCTGATAGTATCTACAACCGCATTTCACCCGGTCTGATTTCCTCTATAGTTTTGCTTAATTTTTATTAACAAAAGGACCCGACGAAATAATGACTCGAAGTTATTCGTGCATTTTCTCTGGATTATACATCACGTGATTTACAATCACAAAATTTCAAGTCAGAGTGTTGAATAGTTTTCTTTTGAAACAGGAAAAAGAAATGAGAGAGAGGGAAATTAAAACAAGGTTGCATGTACTGCCGCACTAAGGAAAAACGCCGTATGAACATTCGAGAGTTGCCGAATTTCCCTCCATAACATGTTTATTTTCGAGGAAAGTTATGATTATTTTTCCTTGAAATTTTCAGGAACTTCGGGTAAAATTGCGAAAAAAATTATTTGCCAAATTACAAGAAAAATATTCATAAGTTTACCACGAAATTCGTGATTCATACGAAGAAATTTGGCAACGCCTGAAGGTTCATACGGCGTTTTCCCTCAGCACGGCAGTGTAGAAAGGTAGATTCTCGTTCGATCGAGATTTCCAGTTGGGGAATGTCTGATGAAGTTGGGGTGGATTCTGGTCGGGCACATCCTTTTCCCCTTAAATTTGATCGTATCGTCGCTCCTCTGATGTAAGGGCGTAACTCGATTTCCAGGAGAGTCATATTCTCCGTATAACTTTATACTTTCCAAGGCTCATGATGAAATAGAGTTACGCCCTTTCGTCAGAGAGGCGACTATGGTATAAGGCGAACCGTAGCCTTGACGGTCTAGTTTCGATTGACCGGAGTGGAGCTTTTATCCACCGGGGGAAACACCGTCTGCACTGGATCAGATATTAGTTTTTGAAGTAATAAGGGTCAGAAATCTTGAAGACTGTAATATCTTACAATTATACTATGGCCTAGGATTCTAGAGCACATAATTTTGATGATAATTTACATGTGTACGTGTAGTGTATTCATATCCATTAGAAAGCAAAAGATAAACTGGAAATATAAAGAGACTAGCTGCTTCAGCTCGCTTTGCTCGCCTTTTCACTTTGAGGGGGGGGGGGGGGGGGGTTGTCCGCCCTCCGTACCCCCAACCACTCGCTTCAAGAGTGATTATAGCTCACACCGCGGCCTTACCTATCAAATTTTAAGAAACTTCAATCGTTTCAAAGAGCAACGCACAAAGCAAAACACTGAGTGAAATAAAACAATGTCGCAAGGCGTATACAAATTGTGAACATGTAGAACTTTTGAAACATTTTCATTTACGAAAAACGTAAAAACATCATCGAGGAGTGCCTCTCACCAAAATTCATCACAAGCATTGACAAGTTACGTTTGCATGAACTAACATTACTCAAAGAAAGTCATATATTGCTTTAAATTGTTTTTCTCTGTTAAGTCCTGACGATAACCAAGAAAAAAAATCTTCGATATTTTAAAAACATATTTCATTTTGACGAGAAAAAAACGGAAAAAACAACACAAAATCAACCAATAAGAAGTGGCTCTAACTGTATGTAACAAGGTCATCCAGTTCGCTTCATTTTGATGTTAATGTGACTTAACAACTTCATTTTAACCCATAGCACTAGCTACTCAACAAAATGATAGGTAATAATTGATGATTTGTCAAAAAAGGATTGGTACACGTAAGTTTAGATCTGGTCGTATTCCGGACGGTAGCTCTACAGAGTGCGAAGGCGAAGCAATAGAACTTGCGTCATAGTTAAAAAAAATTATATGCAAAAAGTCGGCAGTCTCTAGTTGAACTCAGCGACACATCCGAGACCTGGTGCGTCATGCATTGAAATTCACACTCATATGGCACTTTACCTTCCCATCATATTTTTTACAAGCCTGCTTGATTTTACATTCTTCTTTTCTACCTCCTAAATATTTTTGAATTAACATGTGCGTGCAAAAAGCAAAATCTCTCATCAAAACTAGACAAGTCAAAAGCTTCCCTCAACACTTGAAAACTTTGTTATACCTTGGTGAAAAAAAATTCAACTGCTCATTGTCAGACAGCAAAAAATACTGCATTACAAACAATAGCGAAGTGCCGAGCGTTGAAAGTACCAGCCAAGCCGGATTAAGGCGAGATACCGAATCCCGACGTATAGAACGATGAGTTCCAACTGTATTAGCAAAACAACACAGGAGATGTGTCATTCAATTTAATGATTATTTTGCTAGTTTCACCAAGTTCTTCCATATGTTTTCCAAATTTTTCTGGTGCAGTTTTGTTGTTAGGCAAAATAATACAGTGGAAATCGGATGCAACGACCCTCTGGAGGCCGGCCTGATTAGGTCCTTAAATCCGATTGTCGTTATAACCGATGCACAAATACACTGAGTCAAATGGAAGTCAGACAAGGGTACGACCAGAATGCACGTTGTTATGACCGATATGTCGTAATATTCGATTTCCACTGTACTGCGGATCTGAGTGTTTCCTTGGAATTTTTTTTGAAAAATTTTAAAATTACTTAGTGCGACACAGACCTAAAAAAAAAATCTGCCGAACTGAGTGTTCAGCCTCTAGTTGTTTCAGCTTAAATAATGATACCCACGATTCCTTCGTTCTGTGTTCTGTCATCTTGCATTAAAGATTCTGTATAAGGCAGGAAATTCTCAGATTAGAGGTAAAACGTGTATTAAAATATAGTTAATCGTTCAAGAGATATCCCTCATTGAGCACATATCATCTTCGATACAAAAGATAGAACGAGGTAGGTACGCAGATAGAAACTTGCAAGCAATTGGCGCGTAGATGAAGAATAATTAATTTCAAAGTCGCAACTTACGGAATTGCGTTTTTTTTTTTTCCATTTCCAAGGTTTTAGCTAATCTGAAATGTTGTCACGCAAAGGTTTCTAGAACATTGAGGGCATGTCATATTAGGAGCAAAGCTAATTGAAAATTCGAATCTCAAAATGAACGACGAAGCCTGATACGGAGTCTACAAAATTCACCATCAGGACATTTTTTACGAATAATTAATTTACCAAAAAAGTGCAGAAAATGACTAGCTCCCATACTTCTTCAGACGTTCAGCCGCTGAGATACGAAATAACCTGTTTTTTTCATCGAAATTCACAATTTTTCCAGGGTACCGAGTTTGCCTTGGAGAATCCTCTTTTTTTACGGGAAAAAGTTCGTTTCTCAGAAACTCCTAATGGAGTAGAAGGAAGCGGTTGTCATTTCTGAATTCAACGTAAAAACATATCAAAAACATATGTTACAAGACGATCGTTTATTTCCTAAAAATTGAGTTTTCCCCAGAAACCCTGTTTTTACATGAAAAACGATTTTCCGGAAAATCCCGATATAGAGAAACTTTGTCATCATTTCCGGACTCCTAGCATTTAAAAAAAGGTTTATTTCCTGAAAATTGAGTTTTTCCCAGAAATCCTGCTTCTTACCAAGAAGTTTGATTTTCCGGAAAATCCTGATGGAATAGAAAAAAATGACTAGCATTTGCGGACTCAGCGTAAAAAAGTACACGTATGGCACCTACCGTATGTTGAGCTTTGTTTTCGGATGCAGACCTATGTGATTATTTCAGATTTATCACCACCATATTTTTACCCTTTACTAGCGTTTTCCAGATGTTTCAGTTGTTTCATCGCTATAACGTGAGAAAAAAATTTGTTAAAGGTGTCCATTATGACTATTTCCACTCAATTTCCCTGCTAAAGCCGAAGATGACCTCAGATTTTATCTAGAAATTACACAATTTCCGGGAAGTGGATTTTTCTGCAAAAATAGTGTTTTTCAATGCAAAATCCTATGTGAAAAAGATGGCTCTGTCGGCAGTTCTAATATTATCCGATATGGCTAAAACTTGGCAGAGAGTGTTTTTTGATCAAATGAATCAGTTACAGGGTGTAAGACGAAACAAATTCCGACACTGCCAAATTTGGACCACCCTGGTGGGCCACGTAGGTAAATTTACAAAAATAGTCCTCTTCAAGGGCAATACGTTCATCATTCTTTATTTTCCTTGTTTCAGCTTGTCTGGAACACTGGAAAAAAAAACACACTGGATCTAGAGTCCAGACTCTTGAAAACATTGACAAGAAAAAGGACTCTTGATTCAATCAGATTTAAGCTTAAATCAAAAAGAAATCCGCTCAAATTAAGAGGCTTGGTTCTTGCTTTAAGCTTGAATCTGATTGAATCAAGAGTATTTAGTCTTGTCAATGTTTTTAAGAGTCTGGACTCTAGATCCAATTTGTTTTTTTCTTCCAATGAATGTTGTCATACGATAGTTTCTGAAATGTTAAAAGAATATCATGGATTAAGCCTCGATCCGTTGCAAACCGAGATACGCAGTTTTCATTTTTCACCATCGAGGTGTCACTTGGCGTTCAAGGAAAGGATGTGAATGTATTTTCTCTTTTTTACTTCGACTACTCGTGTGATCTCGAATGCGTGAAACTGATTAGAGGGAGAATGTTAGTAAATTGAGGATGAGCGTATCGGAAAAATATATTGCGTTCGATGACATTCGGTTAAAAGCAATGAGAGTAATGGTTGAATTCAAGCTTTCGATGATAGCGTGGCAAACATTCGTGATCATATTCACTTATCACAGACACGCAGGAGAGACGCTTTTAGAACTTTTGGCACATAGGAACAAAAATCAGAATTTTGCATTAGGCAGAAAATGTGTTGAAGGCCGTCTATAAATTACGAAACCCATTACACTCAGGTATGAACCCCCCTCCCCTGGAGTGGATGACGTAATTGATGGAAGCTTTGGCAAAATGATTTAACAAATTATATTTTGAAAGCTATTTATGCAGTTCTAATGCTGAAGCATGAGAAAATTTCCCAAGTAGCTTCCCCCGATGGCGATTTCAGCTTCACTTTCTGGTGCTTAAAATGAATGTAACTTAGTGCTTTTTCATCGAATAATTGCCCTTGAAAAGTCAGAGAGCGAAACAACTACAATTTTCAAACCACTTTCGTCAACAATTTTTATTCCAGAAAATAAAAGGTCAACGCACGATGGAAAAAATGAAAAATTGAATTCTACCGTTTTTCCTCACTTTTTCATTTCAACTGTAGACTTTCCCATTAATTTCACATATACGCCTGTCTGAGGTAAAGTTGCTCGTCATTGCGCAGTTGGTTTCCAAGAACAGTTGTAAAGAAAGACATTATTTTAGCAACGACCGGCAACCGTTTTCATGAAGGTTTCACAGAATGTTTAAATTGAGAAAAAAAAATAGCAGAATCGTACTTGTCGCCGTTTTTTCTTCTTTGTTCGATTTTTCCTCATATTTCCAAGGAAAACGGCATCCAAGACTCGTCCCGCGACCCTAATCGAGTTGATTTCAAATTTTAAAAAATGCGCTTTTGCACATATTCCTTCACGTTTAGTGTTAGGGACACTAAACGTGACACCCACGGAGGTTTACCACGAGGTTCTGCTAGGATAAGTATCGCATAATGTTTAGACATATAGAGATATTCAGATTTTTAGTCGTAATTTGGGTCAAAACTTATCCCAGAAAATTTAAATTCAGTAAAATAATTTCGAGACATTCACATTACGATAGTTGAAAGTTGCCATTTTGTGGATTATTTGAATATTAAATGAACCCACCGAGTGAGTAAAAATATACAGGAGTTTTAAAATAGATATTTGAGTCAGTGAGTTCGAAAACACACCAACTCGGGTTTTTTTTCGATTTTCAATTTTTTACGATTTAGTAACACTCATGGATAAAAGCATCTGCACGCAACAGGAAATTTCGAAATTGCAATCGAAAGTGCTCGAAACAGCGACGGGAAAAGGGAAAAATCGAAGTATATGTCATTGGAAATATCAATTTTTGGCCATTTCAAAGGAAACGGCTGACCATCCGATTTTGCGGTTTTCTTTTTTCGGTTCAGTATACCTTATACCAACAAGTTATTTAAATATTCAAGCGTTATTCACGCTTGTTTCTCTGTGATCAAACGTGGTGTATCGATTTCAACATGGTGCTTTACAAAGTTTCTAAGCACTTGTCCTTTGGCACCAAAAAGGTTTTACTTAAACTAACTTCTTCGCCCGCTGCGCAGTTTTAGGTGTTTCCTGAACAATTTTTTTATCCGAGTTGGTGTGTTTTCGAACTCACTGGTTCATTTGTGAAAAACGATTATTTACTGGACATCCCTACAGAATATTGTTGACGGCGTCGGAAAAATACACGGGAATTCAAAAAGTTATGAATACTTTATAGGAAGGAATTAAACATGTTGTAATGTGATATTGATCATGATTCGTCACAGATCAGTGATCGTTATTTTCAAGTCATTCCTATCTAAACTCACGTGACACGTTCGCAAATTTGGAATGATTGGAGGTGTCGACTCATTCACTCGGCTCGCCGCTGATTTAATTGATGATATGATTAGCTGACCTATTACAGCAAGCGGGATTTAGTTGATAAGCTAATTAGCTGACCTATTACATCAAGCGGGATTTAATTGATGAGCTTATTAGCTGACCTATTACATCAAGCGGCATCAAAAAAAGAAGAAAATTATACCTTTCGAGAGAATACCGGAGGGTTCATTCGAGGGGTTTTTTCTTGAATCAAATGCACCAAGTGAATGCACTGAGGAAAAACTGTGGTTATGATTACCATATTAGTGGTGTTCAATATGCACTCTTGATTAGTAGTGGCCATAACCAATAATAGTGATATTCTTACTGGAGCAATCGTAATTTTACAAGTGCGTGGTAGTAAAATTACCATTTAATGGTAAAATATCTCTATTATTGGTTATGGCAACTACTAATTACGAGTTCATATTGAACAGCCACTATTATGGTAATTATAACCATAATTTTGTGTCAGTGTGTATACCGGTGCACTGGTAATAAATCTCAAAGAAAGGCATTTCATTCACTCATCCCCTCTTACTATTTCTTTTTTCTCTGCTTTTAGAAGAGAAAATAAAAAATTTTATACTTCAGGTGAATATATGCTCAAATTACCTCAAAAACCTCTGCCCGAAGATCTACAGCACGGGATAAAAACGCTGTGTCATGTTCGTCAAAACGAAGGAACTCCTATCGCATTTGCAACACAAATATTAACGTCCGTTTTCATCAGCGCAACTAACTATTACAACATCTTTTTACAGCCGGAAGAGCCCCAGTTCGAAGATCTATTTCATTTGGCCCATAACGACCCTTGCCTAGGGGTGACGTCACACAGTCCTCAAAACGATATATCAAGAGCATTGAGACTGTGCGAAAGGCTCGTTCGGGTGTACTTGGGATCTCCCCTCTACAATGAAAGGTCGAAGTGTAAGGATGCTGAATTCGATGCTTGCGTCAGTTCTGGAAGTGAACTGGGCTCCCGGTACAGATGCACGGTTAAAATTTCGAGTGGAATGATGGGCTCAACTAAGAAGCGATTGAGTTACTGCGTTAAGGAAGACCATCCTGGGTACGTCGCAAGAACGACGGTGCGCGGCGCGATGTATTCTCTGGCCGACGTCCCGAGGGCGAAGCCTCAAATCGGACCAACCATCTACGGGGCTCAACACGGAGTACATGAAATGCAGAGAGCTCCGCCGCAGAACCAGCGACCTAGAACACAGACCAAGCAAGGTGAACGGAGACGCTCGAGCTCCACGAGTCCACCACCGTCCGGACACGGCTCCCAGAGCAACCGCGGGCGGACTGCTCAGCGAGCCTCCAGCAGAAGTACTTCCTTCTTCGGCATCTCGTCCATATTCGGAAGCAGACGAACTAAGAGTAACAGCCCTACAAGACCACTCTTGCGCAAAAACTCCGGGGAGACACGAGGAAATTGACAGCCGACCCCCAAAATGTCCGTCCCTGACGTCAAATGCACGGGAAAAATAGGAGGGGTGTGAGTCTGGGGACTTCGGACGGTTTAATTTTAAATCTTCATACCAGACCCTGTATCAAGGACCTCAGCCACATCATGCAATGCGAAATCCTAATTATTTTGTAAACGGAGGAAAATACTTCGTGTGAAGGACCTGAAGTTTAAATCGTATCATCAAAACACTTGAAGTCCATCTTGTTATACTGAGAAAAAAGATTGATAGAATTTACCATGCATTCCTTTACGCTGTATTTCACACAGCGTCACAGCAAAGTCAATTCTATCAGACGAAAGGTAAACGTTACTATATACTGGTACATGTGACCATTCCCCTGGCAGAATCGACTTTAAATCAACGCTCTGTGAAATACAGCGTGAAGGAATGCTAAATTCTAACAATATTATTTTCAGAGGCTTATTCCTAGTTGTTGAGCTATTTTTAGTGGACGATGGCCATTACGGAAATTTTTCTCCCCATCTTCAGGTGCTTTGATTATTTTTAATCAGATACATAGAATCCACTTTACAGCGCTCTTTGGCACTCTGCGAATCCCAGCCGCCAAAGTCCCCTATCTTCCCAGATCCCTTAAGGGATTTCTTTCTAATCACTCCTTGTTAAGTTGTTGTGTGTTTGAGCTTCATTCCTTAATTTCTGAGCCGAGATAAGCTTTGTCGAGAGAATAAAATACAATTAAAACGAACATAACCACGCACTATTTGAATCTTTAAGACGAGTTACGAGTAATCGCGGCGATTCACTACGCTTGAGTTCGTTGCCTTATTAGGGCACCGAACAACTTAACAAGGAGTGATTAAAAAGAAACAAAGCGCCTGAAGATGGAAAAAAACTATTCCCGAAATTGCCATCGTCCAGTAAAAATAGTACAGCACCTAGGAAATCAGTAATACCTATCAGGCAACATTTTCAAAAATTATTATAAATCAAGATAAAATAAAACAATTCAACTAAATACTTAAGGTTCAGCTGCCAAAGCTCGGGTCAGATATCTGAATTACTTCGGTTCATCGGTGGGCTCCGTAGCGATTACAACCAGCATTGAGATACTTCAGATGTGTGAGCTCAAATTTTCGGATGCACGATCCGAAAACCTCAGAGATCCACACGGCCTAAATAATGTCAGGTTTCATCCACGAAGTTTTTTCCATCAAGGTGAAGTCTGTCAAACGACAAAGTTGTTCTACCGTGCAATGTTTGCTTCGAAATCCAACCTGCTTGTTAATTAGTACGTACTATTTGCCAATGATGTAAAAAATGTGTGAATGGAAACATTTTTAAATACCTTGAGCACAAAGGGGAGTAGCGCAATTAACGGGTGCAATATTTTTTTTCAGCCGGAAGCGCCCGAGTTCGAAGATCTATATCACCTGGAGCATAATGATCCATGTCTACCGTTATCGAGAAAAAGTCCTGGTGAAGAAGTTCAGAGAGCAATCACACTATGTAAGAAGCTCGTTCAGGTGTACTTGAGATCTCCCCTCTACAATAACGGACAAAGGTCGCATTGCAAGGGGGCGCAGTTCGACGACTGCGTTCTTTATGGAAACGATTTTTTGGTCTGGAAATACAGATGTGCGGTTAAAGTTCCGGCCGGACTGTTTCAAAGAGGTACGAAGCCATTAACTTCCTGCGTCAAAGAAGATCATCCGTGGTACGTGGAAAGAACGACGGTGCGCGGTGCGTCACACTCATTGACCGAAGTCCCGAGAGCGAACCAGCAGATCCGAATCGTCCACGGCGCTCAGCACGGGATACAGGAGACCCCGAGAGCTCCTCCACAGATCGAGCGACCTAGAGCACAGGCCCAGCAAAGTGAACGAAGGCGTTCGAGCTCCACGAGTCCACCACCGTCCAGACACGGCTCCCAAAACAATCGCGGGCGGACCACTCAACGAGCCTCCAGCAGCGGTATTTCCTTCTCCGGCATGTTCGGAAGCAGACGAACTAAGAGCAACAGCCCCACAAGACCTCTCTTGTGCGACTACGGGAGATATAGATCAGGAAATTAACAGCCCCCCTCCAAATGAGTGGACACTGAAAATAAGTATGAGTAAAGAAAACAAATACTGGAATAGTTAAAAACATGACACATCGAAAAATTTTAGAATATAACAGTTATAGCTATAGTTTTAGTTTATAAGAATCACATTTATCTGATTATTAGCTTTTATAATTTAGGGATTTAAGTAAACTTCAAATTTTGTTACTATGTATATATCAGTATATCTACTGAAAACTGTTGAGCTTCCCTGAATTCATATGATATTGTTTCTTTACTCAAACGGATGTACTTATGAAAAAGCAACAATTCCGGAAACTTTGCAAAAACTCGAGAAAAATAAGCAAATTCAACAAAAAAATTAACTACACCACATAGGAATGCAAAGCGAACCTTTGTTGGAACTGAATTTTGAACAGTTAAGTCATGAGATTAAGAAAACACAAAATGACGGGAAACTAGACATAGCATTTTTTTACATTAATTAAAGTTCGATGCTGGTTTGATCTATGTATTTCTTGGCGTACAAAAATCATGCAACTAGGATGAAAACAAATCTACTCTAGTTGTTGGCTCTCTCACCATATCACTTGTACACTATTTTAATCTAAGTTTGAGCTTCATATTGTTTTATCTATTAATGACCTCGCTCAATAAACTTTTTCTAGCTCTGGTTCTCGTGCTTGATTGGAATCGCAAATTTTCATTTTACAGAAATTATAGCTTCAAATTTCTCTAGAGTCTTTCAAGTATCATAACAAGCACATAAATCGTTTGTGCATGAGTCATCGTTCAACAGAAATTGGCCGATTAATTGACAAACTAATACGCTGAAATGTTCAAAATATAAACTATATGTACTCATCTTCCTGTAGACAGACACCTGCAAATCAATTAAATATCATTACTGCGAGGCAAAAACAGTTGGATTGCATACAGTCACATCCTTCCGTAGAGGAGAGGATATAAGTTGTAGAAACGAAACCATGGAATATAACCCGAAACCATTCCCAAGAGAAAAACAAACTTGAGCGGAAATTTAACACTCCTCGAGGAAGATACATTTGATCAAACAAATATTCTTGCGAATGGGATGCAAAGTCACCCGATTAACACATCGTAATCCTTTTGAGAACAGGGTCTCCGTTCATTGGAAGCGGAAGAAGAATAGATTAACAAAAATAATGCTTCAATAACGTCAACTACCACTAATACTTCAAAAAAACCCAGATCACATTAAAATGTAAAGAGAAGATATAAAAAGACATTTTTGAATTTCTTGCAAAGTTGAGAATTAACCACCCTTATCCCCAAAAACAAGGAACTTGTTAAGTCTCAATTGCATCTTTTACTATGTGATGGCACTGAAAGTATGCCGCATCATTAATATATCGCACATTCGCCCTAATGAACACTTTCTCCCAGATCCCACAAAAGCTTACAGTAAGAAGAAAACACGAAGATGATCTAAATTGACAATGAATTACGTGATTCGACCGTAAAATTATGTTTTTAAATTTTTTAAAAAAAAAAATTGATCATTTTTTTTTATCTTTTGTGATAGAGTTAAGTTTTGGTCTCATAATTACGTTCGAGGCAAAACATAACCGGTTCAAACTCATACATATACTTCGATTCCCTTCAAGAAAAAATCACAAAGTTGGTTTGTTTGCACCGAAGTGCAGGTGCAGAAAATGTATCGTTGCGTTTGAATGTTAAATTATGTTTTAACCATTGAGGTTGGCGTTGTGGTACCATATCGCCGAATAACGTTACATTTAAGACAGTACCGTTTTCGAAAAACCACTTCCAAAAGATTCAGACATTATTTCAGTTCCGTTGAGAGGAAGCTAAGTTTTGACCTCATAATTACGTTCTAAGCAGAACATGACCGAGAAAAGAGTAAAAAGTTAGTTGGACTGCTCGGAGGTCCACCTATACTGTATCATAAATCCAAATACGAAAATCAGGTTTCCAACCATGTTCTCCGGAAAACATGCTCGTTAACTGCTTCGAGCGCCCGTTAGCCTGACCCAAAAGCGGGCCTGTATACTGCCGTGCTAACTAAGAACACCGCATATGAGCATACGAATGCTGCCAATATTCATCTCAGAAATTACTAAATTTTGAAAACAGTTATAAATATTAGGATCGCTTTTAGCAAAAAGGAACGAGCGAAATTCCAGTTTCACAGAGATGATGCTTCTTCGTAATTATCTAAAAAATTTCCCAGAGCAGCAAATAGTTGGATTCCCACCAAAAATTGTTAATTTGGAAAAAAATAAATAATATAAATTACTGAGCATAATTTTAAAACTGTAGATATAAATACAATTTTAAAACTGTACATACTTCAAGAATATTTAAAAGAAAAGAAGTTGCACAAATTTTAGAACACCGAAAACGCGCTGGTTCCCTCTAGCTAAATGCGATCCCCTTTTTATTGAAATTACCAGACTTTTTCATCAAATTACAAGTAAACTCCTCAGAAATATCGGAAAGGAAATATTCCCAGACTTTCCTAAAAATTTGTGAGTTATTGAAGGAAATTTGGCAACGCCTTAAGACAAATAATGGTGTTAATTTTTAACACAGTACACATTTCAAGTATGTCGTGAGAAAAGAGGAAGTTGTACAATTCTTAAAACACTAGCACGCGCTCACTGGAAAAAAAAAAAACACATTGGATCTAGGGTCCAGACTCTTAAAAACATCGACAAGAAAAAATACTCTTGATTCGATCGAATTTTTGCTTATATCAAGAACCAAACCTCTTAATTTGAGCGGATTTCCTTTTGATTTAAGCTTAAATCTGATTGAATCAAGAGTCCTTTTTCTTGTCAATATTTTCAAGAGTCTCGACTCTAGATCCAATGTGTTTTTTTTCCCAGTGCTGGTTCCTTTTTGCTGAATGCAATTCATTTTTCCTTGAAATGTTCAGACTTTTTCCATCAAATTACGAACAAAAATCTCTGAAAACTCGCAGAAGGGATTCTCACAAATTAACCTGAAAATTCGTGATTAATCGAGGAGAAATTTGGCAACGCCTTACGGATCATACGGCGTTCTTGCTTAGCACGGGAGTAGGAGCGGCAGCAGGGTTAGCGGGGATTCCTTATTGTTTCGGCACTTTTCGCTCGTTCCCCGCTCGCTCACCGGAGCCCCCTTATTACCATTAATAAATGAAATACTTACGGAACTTTCGACAATTGGCCCGCGCCGCATACCTGCATGCACTTCGCCGGGCTGCCGGGCGCTTTCAATTAATTATAAGAATAATACAATCCGATCCGCGGATATCGGCACCCCACCCCTTCCGCTTCGCAACCCCCGCCAAGTTGCACCCCCTTTTGTGCCTTTTTGTCAATCCGTCGTCGTCCCGAGTTTCGGGCTCGGCAAACACCTTTCGGGTCCGCGGTCGGGAACGAGAGCCGCGGTAACAGAAGCGCCTTCACGTCGTTAGGATACCACGCGGCTTGCGTCTTTGTTGAACGGAAGCGTTCAATTAATTTTTTAGCCCGAGTTTTTACTTGCGCTTTGTCTTGCGTCCACGGTTTCGGGGTTTTTCCCTGGTTGTTTGATTTTTCCGCAGGTGTGACGCCG
The DNA here is from genome assembly GCF_918797505.1 of Bemisia tabaci. NCBI lineage: Eukaryota > Metazoa > Arthropoda > Insecta > Hemiptera > Aleyrodidae > Bemisia > Bemisia tabaci. Next base: position 34,003,344 of record NC_092798.1, on the reverse strand, counting down.
TTATCGAAACTTCGCGCCACGTTTTGCGTTCTTCTTCCGCGGCAAAATTGGAGAATTTCGAAGCCTTTCAATTTTTCATTCTGTAGGCATACAGTTTTTTAAAACTGATAGGAAAGGACTTTGACAATTTTGCGAGAGTAGCAGTAGCGAAGTTGTTTTTTTGCTGCTAATGAACAAAGTTTCAGCAGCCATGCGCTTCCTATTCACTCCACGAAATGAAACAGGTAGGTTGGCTGTACAAAAATTGCAGAATGTTGCAGAAGTATCCTGATGCACCAAAGCTGAATAGAGAAGAATGGGCCTTGCATCTCATCTCAGTTGATGAGAAAGTTGATAAGAAATTAGTGCATTGATATTTTGAAAAAAAAGAAAGATGAAAAATAAACTCATTTTATCAAAAATTTGATAAAGATAGCTGTAGAGTTCGGAGCCGTTGAGCTATGTACAATTTCCATGTCAGACATGACATTGGAAAGCCGTGCCAAGGAATTGATGATGAAGAGCTACAGGATCTGATGAATGGGCTTACCTGCACAAATCCAGAGGCTGGTGTGTTAACCCTTAGATGACAAATCGGGTTTACGAGGCCCGGCGACTTTTCATTATTCGCGCCACAGCGGCTGTAATTGACCAAAAAGTCTGTCCTTCACAAATAGCTCGATAAAAACCCGTAAAAACATAATTCTTGGAGAAGAAAAAAAATTGACATTTTTCTTTTGCGCACAGCAATTCTGTTTTCCATGTCCACCAGTTGAATGATTAACCCCTAGCCTCCCAGGCCCGTCACATGTTTTCATGGGAAATTTAGCTTTTTCTCATCGTCTTCCGTCATCTTTCCCGTTGGTGGCAGCGGTTGTTTTCAATTGAGATTATGTGATTATCAACTACAGCTGATATAACTTGCTGATAACATCATCATATACAGGGTGTTTCAGACCACCCGTACCAGGCCTTTTTCTCGGTTGGTTTAGGTCGTATGAAGTCGGAGACCGCGGAGTTGAATAGGGAATTGACCCCAAGGAATCCGAATTTCGTGGTCCCAAAACCCCCCCACCCCCCTTGGGGGGTAAAGGGGGGGTCACGATGCTAAAAGTCACGGTTCCCGACCGAATTGCGGAAAGATCGCATCAGAATTGAAAAGCACGGAAAATTTCACGTGAAATTGACCCCTCAAAATCCAAAATCGGACCATCAAAGGCCCAAAAATGACCCCCTAAAGAAGGGGACAGTACCCCCCTCCATAATTTCTCTTTGGTCTCAAAATTGACGTAAATTCTCCAGAAAAAGACGGTTTCCCAGGTAATCGACCCCGAAAAATCCAAATTTCATCGTCCCGAAGCTCCTCTAGCCCCCCTTGGGGGGTAAACGGGGGGGCCCAATTTTAGAAATCGGGGCTCCTTTCCGAATCGCAAATTGATTGCGTCCAAATTGAAGAGCAGAACACATTTACATCTTAAGTGACTCCTAAGAGTTCTAATAGACCCCCTGAACGGCAGAAAGTAACTCCCTGAGGAGGGGGGCCTCGCCCCCGCCAAAAATTTCTCAGGATTCCTCTTTGGTCGCAAAATTGACGTCGATTCTCCAGAAAAAGACGGTTTCCTATGTAATCGACCCCGAGGACTCTAAATTTCATGTTCCTGAGCTCCTCGGGGTCGATTACATAGGAAACCGTCTTTTTCTGGAGAATCGACGTCAATTTTGCGACCAAAGAGGAATCCTGAGAAATTTTTGGCGGGGGCGAGGCCCCCCTCCTCAGGGAGTTACTTTCTGCCGTTCAGGGGGTCTATTAGAACTCTTAGGAGTCACTTAAGATGTAAATGTGTTCTGCTCTTCAATTTGGACGCAATCAATTTGCGATTCGGAAAGGAGCCCCGATTTCTAAAATTGGGCCCCCCCGTTTACCCCCCAAGGGGGGCTAGAGGAGCTTCGGGACGATGAAATTTGGATTTTTCGGGGTCGATTACCTGGGAAACCGTCTTTTTCTGGAGAATTTACGTCAATTTTGAGACCAAAGAGAAATTATGGAGGGGGGTACTGTCCCCTCTTTAGGGGGTCATTTTTGGGCCTTTGATGGTCCGATTTTGGATTTTGAGGGGTCAATTTCACGTGAAATTTTCCGTGCTTTTCAATTCTGATGCGATCTTTCCGCAATTCGGTCGGGAACCGTGACTTTTAGCATCGTGAACCCCCCTTTACCCCCCAAGGGGGGGTGGGGGGGTTTTGGGACCACGAAATTCGGATTCCTTGGGGTCAATTCCCTATTCAACCCCGCGGTCTCCGACTTCATACGACCTAAACCAACCGAGAAAAAGGCCTGGTACGGGTGGTCAATATAGTAAGTACTTCTCAATATTTTACTATCACAAAAGTATCTCAATAGTTGTCGAAAGGATAGTTTTCTAAGGGCTCCATACCAGGCTAATCCGTCGAATTTGTCATGGGAGAGGAGATCCTTCAATTCTAAGTTTAAAATCAAAAAGAACACAAGCTGTGTGGTAACGTTCTTCTGGAGAGACCCACGGCTGTATTCGCGGTTAAGCGGTCGAACGCATCATGCGGCTAGAGATATTTCATTTCTAAATTTAAAGCTCACGAAGCGCGGAAGTTGTGTGGTTAAGTGCATTTGGAGATTCTAAGGGCTGCATCGACGGCTAATAGGTCGAGCGCATCATACGAGACGAGATTTTTCGCTTGTGACTTTAAAACTCACAAAGTACAGAAGTTGTGTCTTAACGTGCTTCTGGAGAAACCCACGGCTGCATACGCAGTTAATCGGTCGAGTGCATCACGTGAGACGAGATCCTGCACTTGTGAGTTTAAAGCTCACAAAGCGCGGAGGTTGTGTGGTTACGTGCATTTGGAGATTCTAAGGGCTGCATGGACGGCTAATCGGTCAAACGCATCATACGAGACGAGATTTTTCGCTTGTGACTTTAAAACTCACAAAGTACAGAAGTTGTGTGTTAACGTGCTTCTGGAGAAACCCACGGCTGCATACGCAGTTAATCGGTCGAGTGCATCACGTGAGACGAGATTTTTCACGGGTGAGTTTAAAACTCACAAAGCGCGTAAGTTGTGCAGTTACCTGCTACAGATTAGAACAATGGAATAATATTAGACTGAATTTTTTATGGGTCGTGCTTTCGGGAAGTCCGGCAACTGAGCCCTACTCCCCGGGTTTCGGCACCAACGTCCTGCTCAGCTTCAGGAGGCACAAAAAGGTTTTCTCCTGCGATATCCGCCAAATGTACCTGCAAGTGAGCCTACACCCAGAAGATCGCCGCTTCCACCTAGTCCTGTGGCGACCAGACGAATCCACTGAAAATATACCAGATGACCACAGTCACTTTCGGTGTAAACAGCTCGTCCTTCCTAGCAATTAGGACGCTGCAGCAGCTAGCCAGGGACTACCAAGCCCAATACCCCCGCGCAGCCCGAATGATACTCGATGACGCATACGCCGACATCACCTCAGGAAGATATTCAACGGAAGAGGCTCTCAGTGTCCTTAAGGAACTGATAGCAGTTCTAGCAGAAGGAGGATTTTCACTCGCAAAATGGGCCTCTAACGACCCCTAACTGCTAGAGGAAATCCCACCCAAACTTTGGGAGACGCTTGTACCTTGGGGCCGTAATATGCTGCCTGAATGTCGCAATTATCTATTTCCTTCTCGGACGATGAGCCATTAATCATCACGGCGACGCCGCTGACTCCGCCTTCAATCTCAGGAGCAGCCCTTCTCAGAGCGGCAGCCAAGCTGCAGAAGTCCACACACACCACCCCCCCCCCGCCCAAGCGAGACAGCCAACACAACCCGCACCGACCAGGCTGCAACCATACAAGTCTCCCACGACAAGACAGCCAACGCGGCCCGCCAAGATCACCTCCAGAGGCCCCAGTCGGCAGCACCCACAGCTGAGCCGGCCGCAACCTTCCGCTAAGCCCGCAACCACGGTCTTCCGCCGGTTAGGCCCGCTGCCCACCGCGTCCGCGAGGAGCTCGGGCCCCTCCGCAGCCAGCACCTCCACCAGGCTTACGCGAAATCCATCAGGTCCACCCCCCGCGGCATTCAGCCCCCGGACAGCCGCACGCGTCCCTCGTGCATTTCCCAGTAAGCGTGCGTCTCGCGCCTCACCGCCGTCCACCCTACGACAGCCGTTCGCGTCAACCTCCAGCTGCCGCAGGACGGCACCCCGGGCGGAAGCCTCCTCGCCCCACCACGCCCGTCCGCCCCGAGCGAAAACACCACGCGTCGGTTCGGAGGAAGACGTTCGCTCCCCTGCTCACCCCTCTCTCTCCCGCGCTCACGACCTCAGAGTGGCGAAGGTTCCTTAAAACCTGTAGCTCGCTAGGCACGCCTTCGGTGCTCTCCCCCCTCCCGCCCACTCCTCCGAGGCCGCGACCAACCAGTGCGGTTCGCCCCTCCCCCATCATCGTATCGGACGACGCCTGTAAGTGTATTTGAGCAAATTGCTCACAATAGTGATTTATTGCCGACCAAGACGGTCATTGAGACGTACGGAGGTTTTATTATTAAGCCGCTTGGTTGTGTGAATGTTAATTGTGCCACAAAAAGTGGGCAACAAACTGTATTATTTCTTGTAGTTGAGAATGAAGCGACTCCTATTTTGGGCCTTAGCACATGCTTAGATTTAAATCTAATTAAACGAGCAAATGAGGTAAAGCTACAGGCTACTTCTGAATCAGATCCATTGTCCGAGCACTGTGATCCTGCCGCCAAGGACAGCCGTCCTACCAGCCAGACGATTCGGTGACATTTCTCACATGGTCGAGGTCCGGAGCACCAGAGACGTAGCCACCCAGACAACTGTCACCCAGCCGGCAGGGACCTCCGTCGCTACGACCTCCGCCTCTACTCAAACCCCGGCGGACTTTTTTTGGTCCCTCCTGGATGTAGGTCACTTAGGCGACTCGCCCAAATGAACGTATCATTTTGGCGACTCGCACAAGCGATACGTTCGACATGGCAACGTTGTACTTGTAATTCACAGTGCTCCTCTGACTGAGTCTTTAACGCTGCTGAAAATGAGTGACTAGGAGCGACTAGACCGCGTATAAGTCCGATAAGTGGGAAATGCAGTATCGGTGCTCAGCGGTCGCTCTGTTTACGGGACCATTGGTTTGGCCGTGTATTATTATAAATAAGTATAAATTTGTGCTTTCAAATACGTTAAATAGTGGGCAAAAGCGATTTCGATGTGCGAATAAAACGTGTACAAACAGTGTTTTAGTTGATCCTGCTGTGGAAAGTGTAATCGAGAGTAACGGAAAACAACATAATCACAAGGCTTTATCTCCGACAAAAATATTAAAAGAAATAGTCGCTAACAAAATAAAGAGGAAAGCTTCAGAAGACCTTGTCACCCCCCCCCCCCTTTAAAACTCATACGTCGATGTTACGCATGAATACCGATAGTTACGAGTGAGAGGCATTCGTAAATTCGTTTAATTTCAAGTGTGAGTTCAGAAGTAATCAACTGCCAACTTATGTGGCGACACCTCTAATTCTTATTTTTTAAAATTTAATTTACATTTTTGTCTTCGTCTGGGACATATCTTAAAAAATTACTGCAGCTTACCATAGGGAGGTAGAAATGATTTTTGCAGGTGGACGGCTTTTTGGGACTTCTTTATAAACCGTAGACGTGTGAAGTTCGAAAGTTGCTCGCTCCTCAGAGTTTAAAGTTTTTGTAGGGTTCTAAGTGGTTTCCAGCAGTGTTCCTTACATCTCTCGAAAGGTCTTGCTCTCGAGAACAGGTATCCACTTCGACTTTTGCAGATTCTCGCGACTCAGAGAAGATATCTACCTTTTTAGATGATATCAGTTGATCGATAAGAGCAGTTGCGTAACAACGTAGCAGTTTTTAGTGATTTTTAACGCAAACTTTGCAACTCTCTTAACTGATAAGAATTTATCAACAGTACGATGCTCTAGATCCTGCCTGCGCCTTTATTATTCTTGAACCGAACTCATGACTGTATATTTACTCCTTCAGTGTGCTAACCTATAACTTTCTTAAAATGTCTACTGAGACTACGAAGATCTGTTTATAAACTATCTTTGTGAACACAACTATGAATTCTCTCAATGTAACAAATGCAGAATATTGGACCCTGATCCCGAGGAGATGATTTGCCAGCATAAGTTGGGTGCTGTTTCCTGCTCAGTCTGCTACAAGAAGATAGTTTATGACGATGAGAAGAAACTACCATATTTAGTACAAACTATCCTGGATTCAGATCCTAATGCGGAAGCATGTGTTAGACTTAAGAACTATATCAAAAAAACCAAGCCAAAATTGTGGACTGAACTAGTAAATAATTATCCTGATATTATCGGTGTAGAAAAGACCTCCCCTCATGCCGTTGATGTGGATCATCTGAAAGCCACTAGCTCTAAGATGACCCAACAACCTCTGACCACAAAAAATACTGGAAAAGATAAACCTTCCACTAATCAGAAATCAACAAAAATAAAAACTGGGCTTTAGACAAAAAATTTAAATTTACTTACTACTAAAGTGCTCCATACACTCAGTAGCTTTACCGATCCCGATGATTATGCACATTTCTGGCAATGCCGGGAACTTTATTAGTTAGACTTAATTAATAATAAAACCAGTTATAATTTGTGAACATCTGTTTATTTTTTAATCAATGTAACATGTAACTTCTCTAATAAAGTATTTAGAGAAAAAAAAAAAAAAAAAAAAAAAAAAAAAAAAGGTGGACGGCTTTGAAAAAACTTCAGGGTAAGTATGCAAATATTGATCGTCATGAAAAAATAACAGGATCACGATTTTATGTCTAGCGCAGTGTCTGCCCTGTTTCAGAAAAAAGTTCTCTTGCTGGGAGATAGCATTCTAAGGAGGATGCAGAGAACTCAGTTCTTCAAAAATAAATTTATTCATCTATCAGTGGTTGATTTAGCAGTCTCTGGGAGCACTGTGAAAAAAGGTCTTGAAACGTTTAGTAATTTCTGTGACAAGACAGCAGTTTTGGAGTCAACGAATCTGGTCATCCTTCTGGGAACAAACGATTTCCTGAAGAATGGCCAATTCGATTACTCTGACTATTACGATCTGGCAAGGAATGCTGTGGCATCACGCTTCAAGAATATAATTCTTGTTAAGCTGCCTCCTATCCCAAAGAGACGTTTTCTGACTGAGGCAATCTGTCAAGCCAACGACTGGATTGCCTCAATAGCCAGAAGAAAAGGGCTGAAAGGGATTGAGGCTCCTCAGCATGTGAGCAAAGATGGGGTTCACCTTGATAGCTGGGGAATGAGGCTGTTGACAACTTCCATTTGGCAATTAGTGTCTGAATAGGTTCGTGCTTGACTGAAAATTACTTGCATGTGGCTTCATAAGTATGTTTTGTCTGTCTAGTAGTGAAGCATTAGAGTGGGTCAAACAATTTTAATTTTGGTTAATTTTCAGAATGACGTGTGGTATGTTTCGCACATGTGAAAAGCAGTATTAGATTTAATTTAACAGACTAAAAAGGGAAATCAACGCTTCACTCTGCAGAACTTTAAATTGTGATGGTGTAATATTATTTATTATTTTGGACTGAGGAGTTGTCCATTACAATTTCTTGGAGTGATGCATGTGAGTGTTCTTTCTATTGAGAAGAGATTAAATTGTGGCACCTATATGATTTTTACAATTTCTTTAAAATTGGTCATTTTGTCAGTCAATAAATTGAAGTGTTTTCTTGTTGTGAAGTGAAAATATTTGATGTGCGTTTCTGTGAGGTTGCTGGCGTGGACTCCTCACGAAAAATGATTATATTATTTTTTCTTGGTCAAAAACAGAATATCTACAATTACACTTAGAAGAGCTCCTACAGTAAAAGCAGTTTTAACTTGTGAATGTCAGGTGTGCTTATGGTAATAATAATTGTGAATTGGAAATTAAACTCATTGTCAGTTAGAGGATGTGGCACCCTTTGAAGTGTTTGGGTGTTTTTCAGGTTTTTCAAATTTGAGCTGACAGTTCAACTTTTTGTTTTCCTTTTGACCTGTTTGGACTGAACATGAACACTGCAGCGTTGACAGCCATTGAGAAATGTTCTTTGCTTTGGGACGAGACGTACGAAGCTGATGTTCTGGCTCATCTGAGCTGTCAGGCGGCTGGAGGGAAGAAACGGTCCAGAACCTACTACCACGCAAGAGAAAATTACTCAATCACCGAGTTTTTGGGTGTGAAAAGAGTAGCCCGTAAAAAAGATAGTCTGCTGATGGTCACGAAACCCAGAGCCTATCAAACAATAGAAGATATCCACACGTCCCTAAACCACAAAGGTTTAGAAGTACGAAAATCAAATAAAAATTAAGAAGAAGTTTCTTTTTCGTTTTGTTCAATAAATTAGAAATTTTTCCTCATCGGCTGACAGTCCTAAGCCTGTACAAAGTGTGAAGGTGAAATTGTTGTGATGTTTATCTTCCGGTTAGTCATCATAAGCGTCTTTAAAATTAGGGGTAGCCCGTTGGCGTGATTTTTCAAATTTCCACCAGCCAGTTCGCGGACTCGGCAGCCAGTTCGCAGACTGGGCAAATCAAATGGCCAGTTCGCGGACAGGGCAACGGGGGTGGCCAGTCCGCGGACTGGGCAACTTTTCTGCCCAGTCCGCGGGCACACCAACGGGGTTAACACATACACGGCTATTCGATCAAACGCATCATGCGAATCGGAATCATTCATTTCTAAGTTTAAATGTCACAAAGCACGGGATACCTATTATAACCCGACGCTACAAAGACCAAATCTATTTACAGCAGATGCATCCGTCCTCTCGCCGGAGCTGGCGTCACTGTTCGACGAACCCTTTTAACTTGCTCGCGAAGGGAAATTCTTGTTGACAGGGCTCCAGACCCGATCGGCTGCCGAAACATTGTACAGGGCAAAGAAACGCTAACTAGGAAACCAGGAAGGAGACCCGACGTTTCTTTCTTTTTTTTTTTTATGCCGCTCATCCAGCCCAACCATGGGCCCCATCTTCGTTGTATGTTCCTCAGAACAAGTCCATTGGCGTCCCCCTCCATAGCGGACGCGTGCGGGAAATGGCGGGTTATACCCGGCAAAACCCAATCGGACCACCGAATTATCGAGTTTGAGATCGGAACCGATGAAGGCCGCCCGGTCACGCTGGTGCGTCCGATCGCGAACTGGAACGCCTATGAGACGAACGTCGAGGAGAGGTTACGAGACCTTCCTATGCTCTCGGCGGAAGCCTCCATCGAGGAAATAAAGCTCCACGTAACCCAGCTGACGGACCTCGTAAAAACGGCCGCAGCAGAAGCCTCGGCGAACGGGGACCCTCGTCGCCCTGGGCGAGTCCAGTGGTGGAGCGCACGACTGGATGGGTTGCGGAGGAGGCTCGAAGGACTCAGGAGGAGACTCGGACGTGCTACCAAAAATGGTGCACGCAGGGCCGGAGAACTCCGTCAACAATACCGGGAGTTGCGAAAGGACTACGACAGAGAGCGGAGGGCAGCTCGGCGGCGCTCGTGGGATCGGCGGGTCCTATCCTCGATGAAGGACAAGCCATTCGGACTAATTTATCAATTGGCGGCCGGCAAGGTCCGGAGGGGCACCGCCACCCCGATGTATGAGGTAAGCCCGGGCGTCTGGACACAGTCACTGCGTGACGCAATGAGCTACGAGTTACAAAAGCTCATCCCTACCGATACAAAACCCGACAGCCTAGAAATACACGCTGAGATCAGAACTAGAGCCGAACTGGCCCTAAGCGGGGACACCGACACGGGCACTCCAGACGCGATTTGGACCGAGGTCGAGGAGGAAATGGTCTGGCAAGCCATGGAAAGACTGGGTCAGAAGCTCCGGAAAGCCCCCGGGCCCGACGGAGTACGACCCGAGTACGTGGCAAAAGCCGCTGGACCCCTCCTCGAACACCTCACGAGTCTGTTCGCGGCCTGCGTCAGGCGGGAATACTACCCGACCCAATGGCGAACCGCGCGAGTGGTGGCCGTGCCCAAATCCGGGGCAGGGTCGGCCCCGCCTGGTAGCGACCCGCGCAAGACTCGGCGGCCGATCGCACTGGAGAGCGTCCTCGGTAAACTCCTGCAGCGAGTGATGATAGAATTGACTCGCAAGCGTGTGGGCGGGGATCTATCGAACGAGAACCAGTATGGGTTCAAAAGACGAAAGTGCGCACCCCGGGCCCTTAGGCGAATCCTATACGAAGTCCAGCACGCCCCGGGCAAGCACGCAATGTGCTTATCCATGGACATCACCGGGGCATTTGATAATGTCTGGCATGAGCTCGCCATCGCACTAGCCGCCGACGCAGGGTG